>NC_135155.1:909090-1212121 GCF_050948215.1 Halictus rubicundus
TAGCGCTACGGTCTCTCAGCGGCAAACGCTGTACGTTGCGATAGAATACGGTCGATAATGCAGATCGATAGTACAGGTGTACGTATGTACGATATGCATGCTGCCGAATATTGTAAATTACTCCACGATGAGGTAGAAATTCGCAATTCGGGCTCTATACAGACGTGGATTGAACCTTTGGGAAAGACAATTTACCATTTATAAACTGCTCGTTGCAATATTGAAGCGGCAATTTGGAAAAGTTTCTGACCCTTGCACGTGTCGCTACGCATCTCGTAACGCCAGGCTTGCTTCGAACACCTCGCGACTGGCGGCATGCTGCCGAATATTGTAAATTACTCCACGATGAGGTAGAAATTCGCAATTTGGGCTCTATACAGACGTAGATTGAACCTTTGGGAAAGACAATTGACCATTTATAAATTGCTCGTTGCAATATTCAAACGGCAATTTGAAAAAGTTTCTGACCCTTGCACGTTTCGCTATATGGCACATGCCGTATTTTTTCTACGCTACAACAAAATTCGGTTTGGCGCGACTGCAGTGTGCCACACTCGCCCTCGTACCCTCGAAGAGGTAGGACGTGCCCCGTGCGCAGCCTTCCGACTCAGGCACCCGCGCGGTTGCGATTTTCTAAAAACGTTCAAAGTGACATCGCAGTGTATACGTTGTGTGTTCCAAGTAGTGCAGTGCACTCGCAAAAATGAGTGACCTCAGTGGGGTAAAACCAAGTGTAACATAGGGTCGTGTAACATAGTGTAGCAGGACAGTGAGTGCCAAAATCCCAAACAAGCAGCACAATAGAACGTGAGTCCCAGGACCACGTGAGGGCGGGCGCCCCTTCAAATGAAGAGGGCATGAAGCCTGCGAAAGCGGATCCAAGCACGCCAACCAAAACGAGCAGCACACAAGAATTTAACAAGATTGTCCACCAGGACACTGCACAGTCAGTAAAAACGAAATGCAGCCTCCCAGCGAATATTTTGTTAGATCCGCAGGCATCCAGATTCATAAGACATCTAACAAAAAATAACAGAATCACAAGGAGGATCAACCCCACGCCCAACATCACGAAAAGAAAAACAATCCAATCTCGAAACAAAAACAATGCAGGAAGCCAGAGCAGGTTTGCTGATACGAACAAATTCGCAGCCTTGGAACTGGACAACGCACAAGAACCATTCCCGGCTCTACCTGAAGAAAACGTCCCCAAAAGACAAAAGGACGGCACCGTAGCCGGACAAAAAAGACCTTGGCCAAGTACCGACGCCCAAAAATCAACAAAAAAGACGGAAAAGGACATACAGCCAACGCCAAAGAAACAAACATAAGGGGTGCCTCAAACACCAGATGCAACCAGGACATCGGAAAAGAAAACGTTAGCAGGGACCAGCACCGACACCAGCCAGGCCCTAACACCACCACCCCAACCAGAGAACCAAGGTCAGTAGCCGCTTACAAAAGGAACACCAGACCCCAGGCCACCCCACTCAACACAAAATCCAGGTAGCCTCGCGCAAATCACGCCCTCACCAGCAAATGTAACAAACAATGTAAACACAAGCACCCACAAACCGCCCCCAATCACATTACACATAAATACAGTCAAACCAATAATCGAGACATTGAAATAAAAAATATCCAATTTTTCACTAAAAAGAATAAATAACAACAAACACATTCTAAACACGCTCACTCTAGACAACCACAAAACAGCATGCGAAACTTTAAAACAACACAAGATACAATTTTTCACATACACCCCCAAACCAGACAAAAACATCACAGTTATGTTGAAAAACATAGAGGAAAACTTCGAACCCAGGGTAATCTTAGAAGCATTAATTAACCAAAGCATACCAGGGGTTACATTCCTCGCAGTAAAACGTTTCACAACAAAGAGAGCCATAGAGGAGGGCAGAGCCCTACCTCTATTCTTGGTTCAACTGTCAGCGGACAGCACGATAAATAACCTGAGCCATGTAAAAACCATTTTACACACCTGTGTAAAATGGGAAAAATTAATAAAGAGGGACCGCATCCAATGCAAAAGATGCCAGCGCATTGGGCATGCGGCATCAAATTGCAATCTGGATTACAGGTGCGTCAAATGTGACCAACCCCACAACCCGGGCGAGTGCAAAAGATCTTCCGTTTCTCCCACCAAAAAAACAGAGACACCCCCATACTGCGCGAACTGCAAAAGTTATGGGCACCCCGCCTCATACAGAGGCTGTCCCAAACTAAAAGAAATGATGGAGTCAATCGCGGCCAAAAAAGAGTCACTTAAAACAACATAAAATCAAACTTCATAAAATCCGGAATATCATTCAGCTCTGTAGCAGCTAACACCACCACGAAAAAACCACCCACCCAACCGCACATAGTTCAAACACACAGCACAGACACCGTACCCACCCAACAATCCCAAAACAACTTACTCGAACAAATAAAAACTATAATCGACGCCGCAGTCAACACACAAACAGCACATTTGCGCACACTAATTCAGGACAACAGCAACAAAATTAACATAATAGCACAAGCTCTAGACCTAGAACCATAAATGGCTCATAACACAGCAAACAACACCGCAGCCACAACAACAACCCCAAACACCACCACACTTCAAGAATTCAAAATAATAGAAATTAACGTAAACTCCCTCATTTCAAACGAAAAAAGGGCAACCCTCACCGACTACCTCTGCACACACGAGCCGGATGCGGTCCTTCTGTGTGAAACCAAACTAAACCATAGGCACCGCATTAACTTTAAAAACTACATAATGATAAGGAATGACAGGCCCAACTTGAAACAGGGTGGGGGAACCGGAATCCTAATCAAGCAAAATATCTAATTCAGAACCATCCAGCTAAATAATAACCACACCTCATCGCTCGAGACAAGAGTATTAAAAATCAAAATCCGGCAAAAAACCTGTTCCTAATAGCAGCATACGCCCCCAGCAGTAATAATGAAGAATTTACAGCAGACCTCAATACAATATTTGGAAAATTAGAATTACACAAAATAGACAACTATTATCTACTGGCAGGAGACTTAAACGCAAAACACACCGATTGGCACAACAACTCAAATAACAACAGAGGCATCACCCTAAAAAAATGGCTACAACACAATGAAATACAATACAAAGTGACTCTCCTTAACACCTTACTACCATCCTTCCCAAACAGCGGATCATTCATAGACATTTGCCTGACAGACAACAGAATCAAATTCCACAGACTACCCGCACCCGGAAGACTTAACACACGTGACTATGACAGTGACCACAGGGCTACGGAAATGACAATCACCCTCGACTCAGACGAACCATTAATAATAGATGAACAAACCCATATCAGGAAATACAATTACAACAAAGCCAACTGGCAAGACTTCCAAGCAGACCTATTAAACACAGACAACACAGTAATACCAAACACAAGAAACTTAACAATCGACGAAATTGACAATTACATAGAAAAACTGAACACAAGCATCAACTCCGCCATAGACAACACAATACCGCGCATCTCAAATGACTACAACTGAACAGACAGATACATCACACCGACCATAAAAAAAATAAAAAAACTAAAAAGCACACTAATAACCAGACTAAACAGAATGACAGCAATCACCAATTACACCACAGCGAACGACAAAAAGAAATAGAAAAAGCCTTCCAAAGATCCGTAAGTGATGACTGAAGAAAACAAAATAGAAAAGATCTCTACATATAACTCTAAAGAACTATTCCCTTCAATAAACAAGATAATCCGCACAAAAGAACAGAACACCATTAACACTCTAAAAATACACAACACCAATACAAATTTAATAGCAAACACAAACATGGACAGTATAAACACACAAACAGACACACGGACATAAACGACAAACTGAACGTTCTAGGGGCTCACTTCGAGAGTGCCCACACACAGAATAACAGTATGGGTAAACCTGAACTGACAGACATAATCACGCAAAAAATAAACACTCTAAAAGCAGAAATAGACGAGGACAGACGAAACGACATAACAGTTTGCACCTTCTCTGACACAAACAAAGCAGACAACCTAAACACAGACGAAACTCCGACATACTTCTTCACCTCCTCATATGAACTCAGCATCATACTAAAAAACTGAACAACACAAAATCCTCAAGCTTCGACAATATTCCGAACATCATTCTAAATCACCTACCCTCACGATTCATCTACAACTACGCCATAATCTTCAATAATTGCCTTAATAGGGCACACTTCCCGGCAGCCTGGAAAACTGCCAAAACAATATGCCTAAAAAAAAAGACAAAGGCGATAGCAACCCCGCCAGCTACCGCCCAATAAGTCTCCTGCCAAATATTAGTAAAATTTTCGAAATAACAATAAACAATGCAATAGAGGCAGTCTGCGCAGAAAAAAAACTTATCCCGGACACACAATTCGGTTTTAGAAGAGGTCATTCAACGGTACATGCCATCTCGAAATTTACTGTAGACATTTGCTGGGCAAGAAACGCGGGTGACTGCGTAGGAGCAGTGTTTATTGACCTTGAGAAAGCTTTCGACACGGTATGGCTGGATGGTCTGTTTTACAAGCTAATTAAGAAAAACTTCCCCCCTCACCTCACAAAAATTCTTTGGTGCATGGTGCACAAAAAGAATTTTCAGATAGTGGAGGGAACCAACACCTCCCCAAGGAAATTCGAAGTCCGCAACGGACTACAACAAGGCGCGGTCAATTTCCCCATCCTGTTTAGCCTATATATGAGCGACCTGCTATACCTGTACGACCTAAACAACGACAACCAAAGAGGGGCATTAACTTACGCAGACGACCTCCTGATCTACATTAGCGACAACAAACCCTCCATATTACAGACTAAACTACAAGACCTATTCGACAAAATATAGGACTACTTCGATTCATGGAAATTAAAAATAAACACAAACAAATGCGAAACAATCCTTTTCAGACCGTACATTTCAAAAATCTCAGACGCAAACGGAGACGTACGCACGAACGCCAAACACTTTCACATACGGGACAACAGAGACTCTAACATCAAAATCCCCCACAAAAAGGTTGTACGTTATTTAGGCGTACATCTAGATTTTAAGTTAAATTACAACGATCACGTCAGCACGCAAATTGGCAAGGCGTAAAAAGCCTTTGCAGCAAATAAAAGACTGTCTTACTCGAAAGACCTCGACGCAGGAGTCAAAATCCTCTGTTACAAAATGTTAATTAAATCAATAATTTTCTACGGGTTCCCCATTTGGTTTAACATAAGCGCCAGTACCATGGAGAAAATCCGACTCATGGGAAGAAAATGTCTCAGAGCCTGCCTAAATGCATATAGAACGCCCGAATGCAACTATACTAAATACATAAGTAACCACAACCTTCTGCACAAAGCTCAAATACCCAGGATAGATATACAAATGTTAAAACTAGCCAGAAACCACTAGGCGAACACACGTAAAATACTCAGTAACAGACTAATATTCAGTTCTACATACCCCAACCCATTATACCACGAAAACACGAGACACACAGGCTACATACCGCCAGAAGCATTCATACACCTAAAAACGCAGGACTCATACAAAACACACACGCTCACCCAATAATATATCACTACAACAGAAGAAACTACAACAAAACAACACAACTTACAAAATACGATACAGAAGACGATCACAGGAAAAACACAGAAAAATACTGGTGGCTTGACGAACCACCATAATTAGTGCAATAGTTAAGCTAAAGCCCCGTAGACTAAGTAATCCGAGTATTATTAGCACCATCCGCAAGCTTAAGTTAAGTTTAAGTTTAAGTTTAAGTTTAGTTTAAGTTTAAGTTAAGATCAGACCTGGTGCAGGTTTAACACACATAGTAATAATCAATCGGTAATTACACAGTAAAGTGTAATTCAGTACCGTAAATACCGCAACCTTACACACCAAAGACTTATGTACAGTTCTATTCAACCGTGCCCTCTGTGCATAATCAACCACGCTAGCGTATAAGAAGATTTAGACCTAAGTAATAAGTATCACACGTGCAATAAGTGCAACAAAAAAATCTCAACCCCACAAACAGCGCGTGACCGGACTGCCGGTCCTTTAGTTTAATCTATAAAGTTATTCTTCTGTTATACTTTTTTTTAGCGTTTAAGTTTATTGTTCCGCATTGTAAATATGTATATATTTTTTTTTTTTGTTTGTTTGTTATCTGGCACAATAAACGCTTTGTTAAAAAAAAAACTGCAGTGTGCCAAGTTTTCAGCCGAACGACCAGTGTTCAAATCTTGTCAAACAACGCATTTTTAAAAAAATGTTATTATGTTTTATCATTGTATATTTATATTATCAATTTTGATTAAACTTCAATATAATGATAAGTACCGATTTCATTTTGATAAAATATAGCAGGCCGCCGAAAATTATCGGAAAGTAGTAAAATATATCACCTCGCAACTCTAATTACGGATAAGCCAGGATGTCAGTATCAATCAACGTTCGAAAGGACAATATCATATAAGGAAGAAAAGACCGCACTTGTTCAAGAAAAGGTAGATGAACTTATGTCACATCACACAAACATAATAGTAACTTGTTCGAAATCCGGAAAATCACAGGAAATTTATAAAATTTAATATATAATTATTATATAATAATAGTAAATAATCCTGTTGTTAGTGAATAAATACATGTTATTTATAATTCAAAATGCAATTTTATGCGTGAAATTTAATCAATTGAAAATATAAATACATAATGATAAAACAATAAAATTAAAAAAAAATGCGTCAGTAGGCGGGATTTGAACCCTGGTCGTCCGGGTGAAAACTTGGCACGCTACAGTCGCGCCACACCAATTCCTGTATTGCAGAAAAAATACGGCATTACATGTATGATATGTACATTTATATATATAATTTATAATATCGTAATATGAGACATATATAAATATACATATATATAATAATATACATACATTATTACATTTATGCGCTTCGTGTCATAAAAAAAAGCTGCTTTAAATTTCGTTTAAATGATATTTGAATATAATTTTCTTTCTGACAGGAAGTGAATTCCGGTATTATTATAATGTTAAGAATAAACTGATTCAATTTAATATAAATCAAATGATTTCCTTAGCTTTTGCATACATGTGACCGCCATTCGAGTTTCATTTCAGAGATATTAGCGAAATACTGCAGAGGTAATGTGACAACGAGTCCTGCGTATATCTGCGCGCCCGTGGCAATGTATGTGTTAGCATGTGTTGGTCGGCTGAATCGGGCTCATGAGGCAGGAATCAGTTTCACGAAACGCTTGTATAGGGTGTCAAAAAATTATATGTCACGGCCACCATAGCGTGATTCTACACCTACGATTTGGTGGAAATTGACATAAAAAACTTCCCGCAAAATTGACCTTGACCTTGAAACTCAAGGTCAAAAAACAACAATTTTTTTGTTTCATCGTGTTCTACTAGTCATAACGATCAACTTTGTGAAAGAAACCAAGGGTCACATCTCGACCGTTCTCGTAAAAAATGATGTTGCATTTCTTATAATTTTTGCAGCTTCTTTCTTTCATTCTGTAGTTAGGGAAATAGGAGTATCATGATTATGATAATTTCATACCCAACGAGATAGTTTACTGATGGTACTTGCTGTATGATAGTACGCTATTTACTTACATATTGGTTCTGGATGTAAAAAATTTACAAATAAAGAAGCTGCAAAAATTATAAGAAATGCAACATCATTTTTTACGAGAACGGTCGAGATGTGACCCTTGGTTTCTTTCACAAAGTTGATCGCTATGACCAATAGAACACGATTAAACAACAACAATAATTGTTGTTTTTTGACCTTGATTTTCAAGGTCAAGGTCAATTTTGCGGGGAGTTTTTTTATGTCAATTTCCACCAAATCGTAGGTGTAGAATCACGCTATGGTGGCCGTGACATATAATTTTTTGACACCCTGTACATTTACGGGTTTGATGACATGGCAACAGTGAGGCGAAGGATGATATGTGGCAACCATGTCTAGTCGCAAGCTTTCTCTCTCAATTTTCGTTTCTCTCTTCTGCTACTACTCAAGTCGGCATTTCATATATTCTTTTTTACCAATACGTCGTAGATGCGACGTAGTTCCACACAGAAAATTTTAACCATTCCACAATCAGTTTTCCGTACTGACCGTTCGAGGACCGTTCGAGGATTGGCGTGACAGTCAAGGTCAAATGCCTGCCGGCCCCCTTAAGTACCCTGTAGCCTGACCATTTGGGACACAGATGGTTTGCAGGCGAGCGGCGATGGCCTGCAGAACCGTGTCCCAAACCTTCGGGAAGGGAATATGCTTAGAGTGGTTCTGAAAGTCGAAGCGAGCAGATCGAACTACACAGCGTAAAACAGCGTGGTACCGGGTAGACGTATTTGATATAGTTTTAGTTTAGTTAGTTTAGCATCGTTAGTTCTCAAAAAACTATATTTTCCGTTCCTCGACTGACACACGAACTTGATTTTCACCAAAAACTTCCAATCCCACATATGTTTTATACCTATTGGAAAAGTAATAGCAATGTAAGGATAGATCGAGTTTGTTTGGAAGAACGTGAATGGGGTCACATTCAAAGTACTGAGAATGAGTCGGATAGCGAATAGCGATTTGTTAAGTTTGTTAATTTTGTTTACTACCATTAAAAGGGCCTAGCCGGTTAAGATGGTCAAAACTGCCCTTAGAGGTTTTTCAATGATTAATGAACCATTCGAAAGCTGACACAGAAAAACCCCTCTGAGCAAAAGGGCCTAGCCGAATAAGATGGTCAAAACTGCCCTTAGAGGTTTTTCAATAATTAATGAACCATTCGAAAGCTGACCAAGAAAAACCCCTCTGAGCCAAATTTCAACCCCCTATCTTGCCCGTGAGGGTAGTTACAGGGTAAATTAGATTTCGCGCTTTTCCACGCATTTTCCACACTCTGATGCTTCCTAAAATTCTGAAAAAAATGTGGCATATTTTGGATCCTAAGACAGATTTTTGAGAATTTTTTCAGATTTTTTTCTTGCAAACTGTGGTCGCAAAAAATGAATAACCTCAAAAAAATCGGAAAAATGTACATTTCTCAAAAATATGAAAACATGCTATTTTGCTGTTTAGTGTCCCGATAAAGTACCATAACAGGCAGTATCCTCAATTTTTTTTAGATTTTTTCTTGTGGGCACTTTTTGTCCAGACAAGAAAAACCGAATTTTTTCGCCGTTTCTGCTATTAGGAGGAAAGTTACACTTGTTGGTTTTATCGCAGGTATATATTAAGTCATTTTAAACATTATTACATCGAAACAAGTAAGTGTTTGACCTAAGAAATGTTTTAAGAGAAAAAATGGATTGTATTTTGTGCGATATATACCAGAATGTTCGGAACGTTTACAACATCGCCGGTTGGCACAGCGGTTAGCCCGAGTCTCTCGCTGACCTGCATGGACGACGGACGTGCCCTTGAAGAGTCTCTGCGACCGTGCGTTTCTTTTTGCTTTTTGGTCGGTGCTTTATGCGTCCTTCAAGCTCCGTTAGTGTTTTTATCTGTGGTGCTAAATCTACTGATAAGTGTGTATGGTGTTGTGTAAATTTATCCCCCCTGCCTCGGCAGGCCTGAGCCGTTTCTGGCCTCAGGTCTTTGATACCTTCCACCATGGAGTCTCACAGAGCACAGGGCTCCAAGCGGTGCATTTCGCCTGACTTCTCCGACAAGGAGAACGATGAACCTAACCCGACAATTAAGCCGAGGGTGCCGAAAACCCCCAAACTCCACTCGCTCGAGTTGGACAGGCTTTATAAACAATTTATTAAAGAAAATAAGGCCAGCTCCTCCAAAATCGCTCCCAACCTTAAAATGGCGCGCAAGCCAGAACCTTCAGCGCCCCTAGTGAACGCGTCCCCAAGTGCGTCCCCTGATGGACACCCTTCCACACCGGCCGAACTCTGGACTACCCCTAAGAGGACAGCTAAGGCCCATTGCGACCCTTCGGATGCTCCTACAGAGGTCCCTAGTTGCAGCTCCAACAGATTTGAGATTCTGGCCGACCCCGAGACGGAACACGTGGACACCGCACCTCCCGCAACAAGCCCAAGGAAAGCACCTAAACCTCCTCCGATCTTCACGATAAATACGGACCTCCATACCATCATTAATACTGCAAAATATCTCAACATCCCCAAAGCTGATTTCACCATCAAGGAAGTTAGCAGTGATAATCACACTATATACACCAGCCAGATCGAACATCATCAAGCCCTAGTAAACAAACTGAAACTGGAAAAAATCCAGCATTACACCTTCACCCCTAAATCACTTAAACCAAAATCTATTCTTATAAAAGGAATAAGAGGAGATTTTAGCCCTGAAGATATCCTGAATGAGCTGAATGAGCTTAACATTCCAAGGGTTAAAATCACCAAACTGTCCAAATTTACATACAACAAGTCGCAGCCTGGCAACTATCACCACCTTATTCAGCTGTCATCCGACAGCAAGCCAGCAGACCTCTTCAAAGTTAAGACGTTAGCACATCAGCGCATTAGATGGGAGCACCTAAGACGCTCAGCCATCTTCCAATGCAAGAAATGCCAGCGGCTGGGACATGCAAGCAATAACTGTGCGATGACATTCAGGTGCGTCAAATGTGCTCAGTCTCATGAACCCGGGAAATGCCCCATTCCCCAACACGAAGACAAAGCGGCCCTCAGATGTGCCAACTGCAATGAATCCGGACACCCTGCATCCTACAAAGGCTGCCCCTACATTAAATTTGCCCTGGAAAAAAAGAAGGCCCACATCAACAACAGTCGCAGTGCGGCCATAACTAGAGTCCGGAATCTAGCCTCAACAGTAAGGGAAAACCTTTCATACGCGCAGGCTGCTACACGGGCGCAACCGCAGCCCCGTCATAAACCCACTCCAGCCCCAGCACCCATAGTTTATGGCACCCGACACGACCCGCCTCTTTCATCACCTAAGATCGTCTTCGGCAACCACGACAACCAGAATAATCAGCAGCACTCCCCTCCGGCATGGATTCTGGACCTCAAAAATGAACTATCTGCACTTATCAATTCTCAACTACAGGCAATAACATCACAAATAACCGCCAACGCTGGAAAAATAGAATTTATCATGAATTCCCTTTTCACTGACTAAATGGCTTCCTCAACCCCCAGTCTTCAAAGATTAATCAACGTTGCTGCCATCAACGTGAACTCCATTATTACAAACGCCCGGAGGCTCGATTTACTTCAATTTATGGAGAAACACAACCACGACATCCTGCTACTGTCGGAGACGAAATTGAATGACAAACACAACATCATCTTCAAAAACCACCTTGTATACAGGACAGACCGCCCCAATTCTTCGCAAGGAGGAGGGACAGCCATCGTCATCAAGAGGGAGCTTCCTCACGAGAAGATCGCCTTTCCCCCCTCATCGGTAAATGAAATCTTAGAGTACACGATAATCAAAATTCCATTAAATAGTAATAAGAATTTATTCATAGTTAGCGTATATGCTAGACCCGATAATAGAAAACTTTTCTATCTTGAATTATATAATCTCTTTGATTCTCTTAATCTACATAGTGATAAAAACCTTTACATTATAGCGGGCGATCTTAATGCTAGACGTAAAGATTGGGGAGACAGGGTAGATAATCAGCGAGGCAGGTACTTAAAGCAATGGGAGGCCTACTTCGGCCTTACATTTAGATTAAAAATATTCACCCCGGCTTTTCCGACCTTCAAACCTGCCAACTCCTTCCTCGATATCTGCCTTGCTGACTCAAGACTAAAATTGATTGATAATATTCATGGGAAAGCACAAACCCTCCCATATGACAGCGATCACTCTGCAATCTCATTTAAATTCGATCTTAATAGCAGCAGCTTGTCTATCTGGCACCCGTTCGCAGAAAGCCACCGTCTCAATTTTAAAGCTACGAACTGGCAGAAGTTCTCCAAAAGACTAGCCAGAAGTTACTCCAGTTACTCCAATAGCCTTCCCTCTTCTCGCAACCTCACGATCCCTGAAATAGACAGCAACCTTGAGCTTATCACCAACACAATACTCTCCACAATGCAGAGAACAGTCCCTAAATTCAAACCATTCAATAATACACATAGATACCTCAATCACAACATCCGCAAGCTCCTAAAAGCTAAAAGCTACCTCGTCTCACTCCTACATAATCTTCACATTTCCGACCCTTACTCATCCAGAAATATCACATCAATCGCCAAAAAAGCCCTCAAAGATACCAACAATGCTTTAAACCTAGAACTCAAGCTCTCAATTGACCGCTATTGGACCAACCAAATCAAGAAAATAGACTTCCGTAAAACAGACTCCTTCTTCCCTAAGATTAATGCGATTTTCCGTTCTAAAAAACCCCCCCAAATCAAAGAATTTCACATCAACTCTGACGATAGCATACTCTCAAGAAGTAAATGCGACCTTACGAAGGCACAAAAATCTAACGATAAATTCATTTTTTCCGACCCCCAGGACAAGCTCAATATTATAGGAGCCTTTTATGAATCCATAAACTCACCCCGACACCTCAATTCCAACTCCCATCTTAAGCTTTTGGTTGACTCAGCGGCTGACTCCATCAAAAATCTTTTCACCTCAAACAGAAATTCCTCCACAACATTCACCCAATTCACCAGTGACAACCCTTCCAACAATCCAAAAACAACTCCACTCGAACCACATCCCTTCTGCAACTCCTGGCTAGTTGCAAAAACTCTTAAGAATCTCCCAAATAAAACATCTAGCGGCCTTGACAACATCCCTCCTATCATACTCAAGCATCTTCCTAATTGCATTATACAAGACCTCACAATAATTTTTAATAATGCCTCCAACCATCACTATTTTCCCACAGCCTGGAAGAAAGCTAAAGTGCTTCCGATCATTAAAAAAAATAAGAACCCCTGTGACCCATCCAGTTATCGCCCTATAAGTTAAACTCCTAGCTTAAGCAAAGTTTTTGAGGCCATTATCAATTCCAAGATAGACGACTTCTGTAGGAAAAATAATGTAATTCCGCATCAACAATTTGGCTTCAGACATAAACACTCAACCACCCACGCAATACACAAGCTTTTATCAGACCTCTCACTTCTCATCCCTTCCGGCCAATTTGTAGGCGCAGCTCTCCTAGATATCGAGAAAGCCTTTGACTCCGTGTGGCTTAATGGCTTGCTTTATAAACTTCAAAAGAAGCACTGCCCCACATGGCTTTTACTTCAAATATGGGATATGATTAAAGACAAATCATTCCACACTTGGGACGGATCCCAGCTTTCGTCAGAAATCTTCCATATCAGCGAAGGATTACAGCAAGGAACGGTTAATTCCCCCATTCTTTTTAATATTTTTCTTAGCGATCTCCCTAGGCTATTTAATCTCAACTGTAACACGAACTCTTCCGCCTTAGCGTACGCAGATGATTTAATTGTGTACACTACTAGCAATAAAGCCAAAACCACTCGCGATAATCTAGAATCACTTGTAGAAAAAATCAACCAATATTATATAGCTTGGAATCTGAAATTAAACCCTAATAAAAGTGAAACTATCCTATTTAGAAAACCGCTTGACAACCTCTCCTCAAAAGCTAAGGCAGGCAGCAAAAACTTTGAGATCCGTACCACAACCCCCGGTACAAACAACAAAGAACCCATCCCCCACAGGAAAACGGTTAAATACCTTGGTATTCATCTTGACTACCTGCTGCGCGGCAACGTTCATATTGATATCCAAGTTGATAAAGCCAAAACCGCATTTCAAGCCAATAGCCGAATCTTTTACAACAAGCACATTTCCAACAGAACAAAAGTCATACTATACATGCTTCTCATCAGGCCCATTCTAACCTACTCCGCACCCACTTGGTGGAATATCAACCACACCGTAATGGAAAAAATCCGCAGTTTCGAAAGGAAATGCTTAAGAGCCTGCCTCAAGCTTTACAGATCCCAGCACTCCAACTGGCAACATTTTGTTAAAAACAAAACACTGTACGACACTGCAGATATCCCAAGGATAGATTCCTACACCATCAAACTCACCAGAGATTATTTCAGCAACCTTCCATTCATTGATAATCCTATTATTCAATCTCTCGCATTACAAGATACTACAACCTCCCAAAAACAAATAGAAACTGGATACACCTCTCCTCAAGCTTTCATCCACTGTGATAAGATAGGTATCATCCAAGACGCAAACAACATAAATTTAATTTACCATTGGAGACGAAATAAAGCTGACAAACGCATCGCGTTCCGCCACACAGACTACTACACCAACAAAGACAAGTTCAAACTCTTCACGGCAATCCCAAAGAAAGACTTCGACAACTTCCACCGTCTAGACCTTGAGAGATACTGGTGGCTATCGCGCACTGATACCCATCTATCCGATCTCTACAGTCGTAGCTTAAGATCGCGCCCCCCCCCCCCCCCCGTTAGCCCTAAGCTATTAGTACATAAACCTGACTGCGATATTTATCTGCAATAAATCTATCTTTAAGGTCCTGGCACTTCCTGTACCCCCGTACATACCTCCCCTTCACTCTATCCCTCCGTTGTTAAGTTTTCAAAGTTTACCCTCCTCTCTAGTTATAAGTAATAGTTTGTAAGCAAATAAAGATATTGTTTTTTGGGGTTTTTTCCTCATTTTCCCCTGCGTTTTTTTAATTCATAGTCTGTTTAGAGTTACTTTATTTTTACTCCAGCAATAATTTAGATCGTAATTAATTCTAAGCTATCGCCCAAAGACTGACTAGCTGCAAGAAACGTACACAAACGTACAAGTAGCTAGACACTATTACTATTATTATTTAGTTTGGTATTTTTTTCCTATGTTTATTGTTACCTCTCCACACCAAAGATTGTATCCCCACTTCAATAAAACATGTTTTTCAAAAAAAAAAAAAAAAAAAAGCGGCTAGGGCGTCGGGCTACGGAGCGGATACGCTGGTGTTCGAATCCCGTCGGTGGGAAAGTTTTTTTTCCATACGTCATCTTTATTTCTTCAATTTCTTATATGGTTTATTCATGTGATTTTAATTGTATTTTTTAATGTTTTAAAAATATTGAGGTAACATTTTTAACTAAAATACATACAAAAATAGTTTTGCAGTATCTATTATTTCCTCAATTCTCTAATTGTATATGTTCATCATTGCGGTCCTGTTTAACATTGTTAATATTAAAATTCATTAATCTAGTTTCTAAGCCTTGCGTCTTCAGAAATTAGGGAGGAAATAAGAAGAACTCTGAATAAATAACACGCAGCAAAGTATTGGTTTTTGTCAAATTGAGAGAAAAGGGCTACATACTACCACTATTTTGAAAGTGAGGTATCAGGTACAAATAAGCCTAAGCCATTCCTCTTTATTGTAAGGTACATGAGGAAGTAATTCCCGTTTATAGTTACTTGAATGAAAGACTTGTTCTGTGGACATTTATGATACCGATCAGGAAGTTCATTATTTTCGGTGGGATGCAGAGGCAATTCATAGTATACTAGGTCAAAAGTACCAGCTTCTACACAAACAAGTAGACAACAAAACCTTTCCAAAAATTGGAAACAATTGGAACTGCAAAAAGACTCAATTTCAAACAGTATCCTCGGTAGATACTCTTGATTTTCCGGAAATGACAGAAGTAGATTTAAAAATTCTTTTCACGGAATCTTACCAATTTTCACAAGCAATTTCATATCTGGCAGAAATCGTGGACGAACACAATAATATAAATATTAATTTATTGCCTAATCCAAGAAAATAATATCATTAAATTCGAAGTAAAATCGGAGTGATATAAATAAAAGTTAGTTAAAAATGTTACCTCAATATTTTTAAAACATTAAAAAAATATTGTTAAAATCACATGAATAAACCATATAAGAAATTGAAAAAACAAAGATGACGTATGGAAAAAAACTTTCCCACCGACGGGATTCGAACACCAGCGTATCCGCTCCGTAGTCCGACGCCCTAGCCGCTTTTTTTTTTTTTTAACAAAGCGTTTATTGTGCCAATTAACGAACAATAAGCGACATATATACATATTTACACTGTGGAACAATAAACTTAAACGCTAAAAAAAAGTATAACAGAGGAATAACTTTATAGACTAAACTATAGGACCGGGAGTCCGGTCACGCGCTGTTTGTGGGGTTGATATATTTTTTTTTTTTGCACTTATTGCACGTGTGGTACTTATTGCTTAAGACTAAATCTTCTTATACGCTAGCGGTGTTGATTATGTACAGGGGGCACGGTTGAATAGAACTGTACATACGTTTTTGGTGTGCTAGGTTACGGTATTTATGGTAATAAATTACACTTTATTGTGTAATTACCGATTGATTATTACTATTTGTGTTAACCTGAGCCAGGTCTGATCTTAACTTAAACTTAAACTAAACTTAAACTTAAACTTAAACTTAACTTAAGCTTGCGGATGGTGCTAATAATACTCGGATTACTTAGTCTACGGGGCTTTGGCTTAACTATTGCACTGAATTATGGTGGTTCGTCAAGCCACCAGTATTTCTCTGTGTTTTTCCTGTGGTCGTCTTCGGTGTCGTATTTTGTAAGTTTGTGTCAGAAATGTCGGTGTCGTCGATGCTGCAGTTGTTGCTGTAAGGTAATGTTTTGTTGAAGTTTTTTTTGTTGTAGTGATATATTATTGGGTGGCCGTGTGGGTTTTGTATGAGTCCAACGTTGTCTAGGTGTATGAATGCTTCTGGCGGTATGTATCCTGTGTGTCTCGCGTATTCGTGGTATAATGGGTTGGGGTATGTGGAACTAGGGCTGTTACTTTTCCGAAGCTTCGAAGGATTCGAAGGAACGAAGGGACCTTCGATTCGTTTCCAGTTAACGGATAAAAGGAATAAATTTTCATAATTTGTTTCTATATTCACCATCTGAATTATTTCAATAATTTATTGTTAAGATAATATATTTATTATTTGAATTATCATTTCGATAGTTCTCAAATTGTTACAATTTGTTTCTATATTCATTATTTGAATTGTTATTTCAATTATTTATTGTTAAAATAATGGTTTAAATGAATAAATTTTCAAATTTTGTTTCTACATACATTATGTGAATTATTTCAATATTTCATTGTTAAAATAATTATTTAAAGAATGTACAAGTATTTACATAATGAATATAGAAACACATTTCTATAGATTATAGAAATTTCCGTAGATTATAAATTTTTATACTCTATAGAAATGTATTCCTATATTAATTATGTAAATACGTGTACATTGTCTAAACAGTTATTTGAACAATAAATTATTGAAATAATTCAAATAATGAATATAGAAACATATTGTGAAAATTTATTTATTTAATAAGTTATTTTAACAATAAATAATTGAAATAACAATTCAAGTAATGAATATAGAAACAAATTGTAACAATTTATTTATTTAAACAATTATTTTATCAGTGAACTATCGAAATGATAATTCAAATAATAAATATATTATCTTAACAATAAATTATTGAAATAATTCAGATGGTAAATTATTGGTTTGATTAACATTTTATAACATAGGATTTTGACTCCTGCATCGAGGTCTTTAGAATAAAATAGTCTTTTGTTTGCTGCGAAGGCTTTTTGCGCCTTGCCAATTTGCGTGTTGACGTGATCGTTGTAATTTAACTTAAAATCTAGATGTACGCCTAAATAACGTACAACCTTTGTAACGGTATACGCCTCGTGCGGGAAGCGCTGCGAGGCGTGCGAGCCCTCCCCGGATTGGCTCAGCGGCCAGGGTTCTTTGGGGAGGGAGGATAAGGTAACTAAATAAGAAACGCTAACTTAGAGTGAAAGAAACTAAAGTGTTTTATTTATTTAATCCGGTCGCCTGGGTTCCCGGACGGTCCGGCGACGGGTCCACGGTGGGAACCTGTCTCTCCACCGGCCTGGTTATATAAGAACAAAAGAAAACAGAATCGTGAGCGTGGACGCCCGGTAATGAACAACTAAAATTAATGTAACTATTCCCTAACGACGCGAACTTAGCCTAATTGATACGCGGGGCATCGGTATCCCCGGACGCGAATCGAACGAACGCAATTATCCTTTGATACGTGAACTTAACCTAATTTACTCGCGGAGTGTCGGTATCTCCGGTCTCGGTACGGTTCGCGGTGGTCCGGAGTGTCGCGGTGAGGAACCGGAGTTTTCCTCGGTACGGTACGCGGCGCGGTACGCGTGAAGCGCGGGGCGAGACGTGCTCGCTTGACGTGATGCTCTGTTCGGGCGCTCTCGGCGCGATCCCGAACTCTCCCGACTCTCGCTGCGCGATCGCCTCGGCGAGGTGTTGTTACGGCCGCGGCCCAGCGAGTCGTAGTGAATTGACGTGGGTTTTCTCCGTCGGCTGGGCGCGGAGAGGAGAGGTGCGGGATTCGCAGAACGCCCTGTCCGCCGTCCCCGTGCAACCGCGGCTCGAGCACGTAGGCACAGACGTAAACCTAATGCCTACGACTCGAAACCGGCGAGGTCGCTCGTCTCCGGTAGTATACCGAGAGGCGAGCTCCACACGCTGCTGCGGTCGATCGGAGACTGAACGTCTGAAGCGCGACGCGGAATCCCGGAGGGGAGCGCGGGACGCGGGAACGGGTCCGAGTGGTGGGGATGACAGTCCGGAGTGTCGAAGCTACGGTGCTCTGAAAAGAGCAGGCCGTTGATCGACTGCCTCCCAGAACCTGATCGCGGTCTCGGTCTCGACGTATGGTATAGTATACGGAGGAGACGCATAGTATACCGAGGCTAGCACGATTCAGCGCGGCTGCGAGAGGATCTGGGCTCTTGTGTTCGCCCGAGAGCTGCTCCAGACCAACTCCGCTCTCGGATGGCTCCGTCGCGATCTTTATAGCCCGAACGCGGACCTCGTGTGCTCGTTCGCGAATCTTCGGCACACGCCGATTCGTCCGCGCCCGGGCTGGATTCGCGGATTGGCGCGCGGCTGGCCCGCGCCGGTGATTGGCGCGGGTTAAGGTACAACTCGACTCGCAACGAGACACATGCGTCTCGTTGCACCTTTTTGTGGGGATTTTGATGTTAGAGTCTCTATTATCCCGTATGTGGAAGTGTTTAGCGTTCGTGCGTACGTCTCCGTTTGCGTCTGAGATTTTTGAAATGTACGGTCTGAAAAGGATTGTTTCGCATTTGTTTGTGTTTATTTTTAATTTCCATGAATCGAAGTAGTCCTATATTTTGTCGAATAGGTCTTGTAGTTTAGTCTGTAATATGGAGGGTTTGTTGTCGCTAATGTAGATCAGGAGGTCGTCTGCGTAAGTTAATGCCCCTCTTTGGTTGTCGTTGTTTAGGTCGTACAGGTATAGCAGGTCGCTCATATATAGGCTAAACAGGATGGGGAAATTGACCGCGCCTTGTTGTAGTCCGTTGCGGACTTCGAATTTCCTTGGGGAGGTGTTGGTTCCCTCCACTATCTGAAAATTCTTTTTGTGCACCATGCACCAAAGAATTTTTGTGAGGTGAGGGGGGAAGTTTTTCTTAATTAGCTTGTAAAACAGACCATCCAGCCATACCGTGTCGAAAGCTTTCTCAAGGTCAATAAACACTGCTCCTACGCAGTCACCCGCGTTTCTTGCCCAGCAAATGTCTACAGTAAATTTCGAGATGGCATGTACCGTTGAATGACCTCTTCTAAAACCGAATTGTGTGTCCGGGATAAGTTTTTTTCTGCGCAGACTGCCTCTATTGCATTGTTTATTGTTATTTCGAAAATTTTACTAATATTTGGCAGGAGACTTATTGGGCAGTAGCTGGCGGGGTTGCTATCGTCTTTGTCTTTTTTTTTAAGGCATATTGTTTTGGCAGTTTTCCAGGCTGCCGGGAAGTGTGCCCTATTAAGGCAATTATTGAAGATTATGGCGTAGTTATAGATGAATCGTGGAGGTAGATGTTTTAGGATGATGTTTGGAATATTGTCGAAGCTTGAGGATTTTTTGTTGTTCAGTTTCTTTAGTATGAAGCTAAGTTCGTATGAAGAGGTGAAGAAGTCTGTCGGCGTTTCGTCTGTGTTTGGGTTGTCTGCTTTGTTTGTGTCAGGGAAGGTGCATACTGTTATGTCGTTTCGTCTGTCCACGTCTATTTCTGCTTTTAGAGTGTTTATTTTTTGCGTGATTATGTCTGTCAGTTCAGGTTTACCCATACTGTTATTCTGAGTGTGGGCGCTCTCGAAGTGAGCCCCTAGTACGTTCAGTTTGTCGTTTATGTCCATGATTAGTAGGTTGCCTTTGTCGTCTGTTTGTGTGTTTGTACTGTCTATATTTGCGTTTGCTATCAAATCTGTATTGGTGTTGTGTATTTTTAGAGTATTAATGGTGTTCTGTTCTTTTGCGCGGAATATTTTGTTTATTGAAGGGAATAGTTTGATGTTTTCTATTTTTTTTTCTCCAGTGATCACTTACGGATCTTTGGAAGGCTTTTTTATTTCTTTTTTAATTAATTTTAGTGTGTATTTGGTTAGTGCTATTTGAGTGTCGTTCGCTGTGGTGTAATTGGTGATTGCTGTCATTCTGTTTAGTCTGGTTATTAGTGTGCTTTTTAGTTTTTTTATTTTTTTTATGGTCGGTGTGATGTATCTGTCTGTTCAGTTGTAGTCATTTGAGATGCGCGGTATTGTGTTGTCTATGGCGGAGTTGATGCTTGTGTTCAGTTTTTCTATGTAATTGTCAATTTCGTCTATTGTTAAGTTTCTTGTGTTTGGTATTACTGTGTTGTCTGTGTTTAATAGGTCTGCTTGGAAGTCTTGCCAGTTGGCTTTGTTGTAATTGTATTTCCTGATATGGGTTTGTTCATCTATTATTAGTGGTTCGTCTGAGTCTAGGGTGATTTTCATTTCCGTAGCCCTGTGGTCACTGTCGTAGTCATGTGTGTTAAGTAGGGGTGTGCGGGTACCCGAAATTTCGGGTTCGGGTCGGGTCGGGAAATTTGTTCGGGTTCGGGTCGGGATCCCGAAAGTTTATAAACTTCGGGTACCCGCGATTTCGGATACCCGAAATGGCAGTCTGGTCGGGTCGAGTCGGGGTCCCGAAAGTTTGCAATCTTCGGGTACCCGAAGTTAAAGTTGTATTTATATATGTAAGTATAATGCTGTTTTATGATTTTTCAGTGCAATCTTTTCTTTTCACTGGCAGGTTCAGAATGATTTCGGATACATTATGTGAAATAACAGTATTTTATTTCAAATTCGCGTGTAGGAAGCATAATTGCTCTACTTTTTCCGATACAAGTTTTGTTCTCGTGGCTGTGACAATATTTCCAGCGTCAGAAAACAATCGTTCGCTGGATACTTGAGTGGCAGGAATGCCAAGAGACATAGATAGAGACAGAGAGACATAGACATCTCATTGTGTAGATATTTCCTGCATATTTGAAAAAATTATTTGTTATTTAATGTAAAATAAATATTGTATGTATATTTGAATATTAAAAACTAGGGGTGTGCTAGGGGTGTCAACTTTAACTTCGGGTACCCGAAGATTGCAAACTTTCGGGACCCCGACTCGACCCGACCCGACTGCCATTTCCGTTTACCCGCGATTTCGGGTACCCGAAGTTTATAAACTTTCGGGATCCCGACCCGACCCGACCCGAACATTGCCCGACTTGACCCGAGGCTCGGGTACCCGAAATATCGGGTACCCGCACACCCCTAGTGTTAAGTCTTCCTGGTGCGGGTAGTCTGTGGAATTTAATTCTGTTGTCTGTCAGGCAAATGTCTATGAATGATCCGCTATTTGGGAAGGATGGTTGTAAGGTGTTAAGGAGAGTTACTTTGTATTGTATTTCATTGTGTTGTAGCCATTTTTTTAGGGTGATGCCTCTGTTGTTATCTGAGTTGTTGTGCCAATCGGAGTGTTTTGCGTTTAAATCTCCTGCCAGTAGATAATAGTTGTTTAGTTTGTGTAATTCTAATTTTTCGAATATTGTGTTGAGGTCTGCTGTAAATTCTTCATTATTACTGCTGGGGGCGTATGCTGCTATTAGGAGCAGGTTTTTTTGCCGGATTTTGATTTTTACTACTGTTGCCTCGAGCGATGAGATGTGATTATTATTTAGCTGGATGGTTCTGAATTTGATATTGCGCTTGATTAGGATTGCGGTTCCCCCACCCTGTTTCGAGTTGGGCCTGTCATTCCTTATCATTATGTAGTTCTTAAAGTTAACGCGGTGCCTATGGTTTAGTTTAGTTTTACACAGAAGGAACGCATCCGGCTCGTGTGTGCGGAGGAAGTCCCGGGTGAGGGCTGCTCTTTTTTCGTTTGAAATGAGGGAGTTTACGTTAATTTCTATTATTTTTAATTCTTGTAGTGAGATGGTGTTTGGGGTTGTTGATGCGGGTGCGGTGATGTTTGCTATGTTATGAGCCATTTAGGGGTCTAGGTCAAATGCTTGTGCTATTATGTTGATTTTGTTGCTGTTGTCCTGAATTAGTGTGCGTAAATGTGCTGTTTGTGCGTTGACTGCGGCGTCGATTATAGTTTTTATTTGTTCGAGTAAGTTGTTTTGGGATTGTTGGTTGGGTACGGTGTCTGTGCAGTGTGTATGGGCTGTGTGCGCTTGGGTGGGTGGTTTTTTCGTGGCGGTGTTAGCTGTTACCGAGCTGAATGATATTCCGGCTTTTGTGAAGTTTGATTTTATGATGTTTTTTTTCGATTACTGTTTTAACTGCTTCTTTTTTGGCCGCGATTGATTCCCTCATTTCTTTTATTTTGGGGCAGCCTCTGTATGAGGCGGGGTGTCCATGACTTCTGCAGTTCGCGCAGTATGGGGGTGTGTCTATTTTTTCGGTGGGTGAAGCGGT
This sequence comes from Halictus rubicundus, assembly GCF_050948215.1. Classification (NCBI taxonomy): domain Eukaryota; kingdom Metazoa; phylum Arthropoda; class Insecta; order Hymenoptera; family Halictidae; genus Halictus; species Halictus rubicundus. The sequence continues at coordinate 932,061 of NC_135155.1, forward strand.
GGATCTTTTGCATTCGCCCGGGTTGTGCGGTTGATCGCATTTGACGCACCTGTATTCCAGATTGCAATTTGATGCCGCATGCCCGATGCGCTGGCATCTTTTGCATTGGATGCGGTCCTTCTTTATTAAATTTTCCCATTTTACACAGGTGTGTAAAATGGTTTTTACCTGACTCAGGTTATTTATTGTGTTGTCCGCTGACAATTGCACTAGGAATAGGGGTAGGGCTCTGCCCTCCTCTATGGCTCTCTTTGTTGTGAAGCGTTTTACCGATAGGAATGTAACCCCTGGTATGTTTTCGTTATTTAACGCTGCTAAGATTTCCGTGAGTTCGAAGTTTCCCTCTATGTTTTTTAACATGACTGTTATGTTTTTGTCTGGTTTGGGGGTGTATGTGAAAAATTGTATCTTTTGTTGTTTTAAAGTTTCGCAAGCTGTTTTGTGGTTGTCTAAAGTGAGCGTGTTTAAAATGTGTTTATTGTTATTTATTCTTTTTAGAGAAAAGTTGGATATTTTTTGTTTCAGTATCTCAATTATAGGTCTGACTGTATTTATATGTAAAGTGATTGGGGGCGGTTTGTGGGTGCGTGTGTTTACAATGTTTGTTATATTTGCTTGTGAGGGCGTGATTTGCGCGAGGCTACCTGGGTTTTGTGTTGAGTGTGGTGGCTTGAGGTCTGTTGTTCCTTTAGTAGACGGCTGCTGACCATGTTTCACTGGTAGGGGTGGTGGTGTTAGGGCCTGTCTGGTGTCGGTGCTGGTCCCTGCCAATGTTTCCATTTCTGCTGACTTGGTTGTATCTCGTGTTTGTTACTGCCCATGTGTTTGCTTCTTTGGCGTTGGCTGTGTGTCCGTAGAGCCGGGAATGCTTCTTGTGCGTTGTCCAGATCCAAGGCTGCGAATTTGTTTGTGTCGGCAAATCTGCTCTGGTTTCCTGAGTTGTTTTTGTTACGTTCTATTTCCAGCTGTTTGGATAGGTTTTCGATTGTCGCGTTTAGATTAGCGATGAGTTTCAGCAATTCGTCTATTCTGTTGCTGGAGATCGTATCTATCCTTTCGGAGGTTAGTGGCTGTGTGGGGGTGGGCGGCTTTTTTATTTTACTCATGTCTATGTTTGCTAGTGCCTTGGCTTGCTGCACTGCTTGGGACACACAACTTCTACGCTGCGCTGCCACTTTGAACGCTTTTAGAAATCGCTACCGCGCGGGTGCCTGGGTCGGAAGGCTGTTCACGGGGCACGTCCTACCTCTACGAGGGTACGAGGGCGAGTGGTGGCGCCCTAACCGCTGTGCCAACCGGCGATGTTGTAAACGTTACGAACATTCTGATATATACCGCACATAATACAATCCATTTTTTCGCTTAAAACATTTCTTATGTTTTCACCGTTGAAAATACCTTTGAAATATTCGAATATACGTTGGGTAATGAAAAAACGCCGAAAAAAGAGGTTTTTATTTTTTCCTACTATGACGCACCAATCGCAGGAATTTGAAAAAATTTAGCATAATACTTAGGACAATATCTCATTACTAAATTAATTCTGTTCTAGTGTCTCTTCGATTTCCATATGAAATCTGCATTTTTTCGACTTTTTTCGTGTTTTTCGATTTTTACAGCCAGAGTTTGCAACGGAAAATTCTGAAAACGATTCAAAGTATGCGGTTTGGTGTCCGAAATGTGTCAGATTTTTTTCAGAATTTTAAATTGTCATTAAATGGGGAAAATGGGCCAAAAACTGGATTTTCGTTTTTCATCTATAACTACCCTTACATATGAGCTATAGGGCTAAAACTTGGTTGAAAGGTATCTTTTTTGGCAGCCTATCGAATGGCGCAAATTGGAATAAAATCCCTTCCAGGGCAGATTTGACCCCCAAACCCGGCTATAGCCTTTTGAGAAGGCTTAAGGCACAGTTCGTTAATAACATCCTTATAACGGCTCAACTGTACGCGTGACATAAACAATTTTTAGAAGGACAAAATAGTGTTGAAAATTAAAACCAATAGATTTTGATGAAATTTTCAGAATATATGTATACAGGGTGTTTCGTTTATTTGAAAACGGAAATATCTCGTGACGCACTGAACTTATGAAAAAAATTTGTTTACAAGAATTGTTCGGTATGAAGGGAACAATCTTATGCTGTAATTTTTTCACGACTCGAATGGTGGTGGGGGAAATTTCAAAGTCAAATTAATTTTTTTAAATGGAACCATATATTTTTTTGTCATAACACGATAGCATTTTCCGAGATGAATTCAACTAAATATCACATTATGTTATTTATTGTCGCAAAACATTAGAAATTATATTAAAAATTTGTAACTTCTTAAGTAGGCAATGGTAGTACATATTTGGTTGCTGGCTATTAGCTGCACGCTGTAAACAAAGATCGACATTCTTATGTCTCCTTAAGTTTCTTAATTTACCGAAATAAATAAACATAAAATTTATAGTTCATATCGTTAGTAATTTTATTCAGTATATGTAAATAAAATTGCTCTGTTTATTAGTTAATTAAGTAATTTCATTATTTTTTGCGCGTATCAATGTTTAACTTAACTGTTGGCTTTCGTTGAGAAGGAGGCCGCCTATGAAATTCCCGAGCCACTCCTGCATAAGATAAATATCGATCACCACGCAAACTAATTCAGATTTTTCCTGAAGGGCATGTTCTGGAATTAAATAACTTCGAAAGCACCAAACGGAACCCAACAAAATTATTAGTCTCTAGTATTGCATTTTCTCAACTAAAATAAATGAGACTCGAGACAAATAAAGTAACTCTTCAAAACAAATGATGTTACGTATGAAGACGTTCGCCATATTCATTTCGACTAGAAATTCTAATCTCTTTTTCTGAGAACGAAAAGCGTCCCAACAGGCTCCCTTTTATTAACACAAGATACTGTATGCCTTCTTTATATCAAAATCTCTAGACACTCCCTTCTGGCATCCGTTAATTAATATTCTGATAGGAAATAGCCCGGATAACCTTCATTAACCCCTTTTAACGACAATCTAACTGAGGCTTGGTTTTCATTAGAACTGACAAAAAATGTGACTGTGACCCTACGTATATTAAATCTTAAACAGAGTACCCCTTTCATTTTCAAGGTATATAAACCCGTTCATTTTCATCCTCTTCGGTTAGTCGAGAAGCGGTTCAGTCAAGATTCAGAAACGGTTCCGTAACGTTATAGTAATCGTGCAGTCACGTCGCGTTACAGAGTCAAGTCTAGTGAGATCGGGTTAAAGTCCCTTTCGAATCAATTCATAACCTTATAGATTCCGTTAGTTCGGTATATATTCTATTTGGCATTCAACAATCGCCATCTAACCCCGCATTGCCAGTGCGTCAACACCGTGCAACATAGGTAAACAATTCCTCTAATTGTACATTTATTATATTCATTCGCGACACAAACAACAACACTTGTAGTGATTTCAATTCAGAATAAATTGTCTTGTTTGTTAACTCGCGTACCCTTAATTATTGCCTAAAATCCTAATATAATAATTGAACGTTCCCACACGATACAATCTAACCGCTCGGATTGTATCAATTAAATTATATAGAAGTTACGAGGCTTACTAATACTTAAATTCGATTCAACGAAGATTTCTCCAACCTAGTAGCTCCTCGATTTCGCATTGAGTGCGTCCACGAAATTATACCATCCTAGGCGGATCCCCGATTTCGCATTGGGTTCGTCCGCATCCTAGCAGCTCCCTGATTTCGCATCAGGTGCGTCCGCGCTCTTATACAACCTCCTTTCGTATCGGGTTCGCCGCGTGTCCAACCTAGTGACTCCCCGATTTCGCATTGGGTGCGTTCACAAAGTTTCATCCTCCTAGTAGCTCCTCGGTTTCGCATCGGGTGCGTCTGCGTTTGACTCCAACCTCCCAGAGGTTCCCTGATTTCGCATCAGGTGCGTCCTCGACGTCAACTATCCTAGCGGCTCCTCGATTTCGCATCGGGTGCGTCCGCGTACCTAACTAACAATTGAAACCATATTCCTGGGGTAAAAATCCCCTCGCCGGCCTCTCGCGTCGCTCATAGCCCTGGCTCGTAACAATGACAAGAAAGTCGATCTTTGTTTACAGTATGCAGCTAATAGCCGGCAACTAGCTATGTACTACCATTGCCTACTTAAGAAGTTACAAATTTAAAACATAACCATTTTATTACATTTAAAAAAATTAATTTGACTTTGAAATTTCCATCACCACCATTCGAGTTCTAAAAAAATTACACGATAAAATTGTCAGTTGGCAATTGTAAATTGCCCCTTCATACCGAACAATTTTGTAAACAAATTTCAGTGCGTTACCAGATATTTCCGTTTTCAGATAAACGAAACACCTTGTATAATTCATACAAACCTACAAAATGTATTTTTTAAATTTTCAATATAGGCGCACATTAAAAAGTTGTAATATACAAATCTTGGTGTTTTCTCTGCAATTCCTCGAAATTTCAATATTTTGAACATTTTTTTTTATGTGATGTAGCAAACCAACTGTTCTTTCTGAATAACAGTGCAAGCGGTATGGTCCCATACTAAAAACGTTATCGTCTTTTTAATAGTGTCCAAATATTAATTGCATTCACTGTATGTACATCCCGTATGAACTTCTGAGGATTGAGCACAAATATGTATATGGGTTTTTTACACTGATAGGTGAATACAATAATAAATACACAAATGTATACTTTAATATACCATAATTAAGAAACGTACCTTAACTTCTATTTCTGACGTTGAAAAAACACCGTTATCATAGCCACCAGCCGTAAATATGTGGTCCGGTTTTTTCCTTAAAATACTACGATTCGGTGGTGCAGCTACTGCACTATGTGACCTTTTTCTTTTCGCTGTGCAGATTAATCCCACAAGTAAAATAGCTAAAAGAACGAAACCGGCACTAGCTGCTCCAATTAACAGCCAAGCATCTCTTTTTCTTGAAAGAGCTAATGGACGAGACTCTTTCAAGTAAGCTACATATAAGAAACAAACGTAGTTATAAATCGAAATATCTAATTATTCGGACATTACACAGTATTTCCTTTCTTTCCATACAGGAAAATTATATTGCATGAACGACATACATTATACATCAACAATAATTTACAAGCTACAACAATGATTTTCAACAATGATTAAAATTGGTACAAACATTGCATCTTATGGGCTTTTTTTGCCTTGACCTCGGTGGGCTCTTATAGCCCCCGTACCATTTTAGTGTCGCGTCCAATGTTACCGATAGTTCGCGGATTTAGGCATATTGGCAAGAACTGTATATTCCATGTACTTCATTTTTACTACGGGTACTTAAAGAGGAGAGGGGTGGAGAGGGTTCTGCGCGTGGGGTTCCCCGCGTCGCACTGTGCCCCGGGAGAGGAGGGCGGAGAGGGTTCTGCGCGGGGGGGGGGCTCCCTGCGCAGCCGCGTGTGCGCTGACCCCGGCTCCAGGGGGGAGGGGGAGCATAGCTCTCCTCGGGTTGGGTCGTCACCACCCGAGTTAACTCTCAGTGGGAGGGGGGGGGGTTGGTCCGTCCCTTCGCTATAAGAGGAGGAGGATTCGAGGGGGTGGGGTGGGTAGGGTCGGGGCGTGCCGGATCGCGCCTTCGACGACCCTTAACCCCGGGTATAGTCCCACATAACCTCGGCTTCCCCCAGGGAGCCAGGGTATACGAAAAGCATTTTGTCACGGAAAAAAAGCTTAGACCATATATACTTATAGAGCCGGCTTCAGATAACAAGATCTGTTCCAAGATCTATTCCATCATTTACCAGATGACGATTGCGGGCAAAGTGCTATAGTCTGTTAAGAAGTGGCAGTACCGCGAAGCTGAAGTGTTAGAGGGGAAAGGGGAGTCGTCGCCGTATCTTATTCTGTATAAATATTTTACTTTATTACTCGTGCAATTTTACTTCATTTTTATTACTTTAAATAGTTCTAACTCATTTTATAAATTATAATTTGGAAAAAGTTAAATTTTAATGTAGATGTCTAATGTTTAATGTACATTACGTTTCTATCGTAACACGTGCTCCGTCTCATACACTATCCACCATTTTGAATTATCCTCTGACGTTTGTTGAGGACACCAGATGACCGTTATCTTGGAAAACTGCGTCCTGTGCACATCCTATACCACAACTAGAGAGGAGCAGAGAGTTCCACGCCCGGGTGTTTTTATCCGTAACAGTGCTGCCCCTGAACTAAATTCATTCCACACCCACGGCAGAGAGAAACGTGTACACTGCGTATGAAAAATTATGATTACTACTAAAGTCATTCATACATGGCACTGCAGGGAAGAGTGTATAGCCAAAATATGAAAATGAGCCTTATTAGAAGTTTAAACGCACTTGCTTTTTTTGTTGTTTGTAACTTTATATTGTAAACCAGTGGTTATATTTATTATGGGAATTACAGTAAATTGTCGTTGTACGTCAGTACAAATACAAATACAAATTCCACGAATATGTTGGTAAATGGTTCCTAAACAAATAACGAAAAATACAGAAGTTTTGTAATTGCATTAGTAGTGGTCTTCTGATCTCGCACCGATATAGCCGACAATGTGTGGCCCACTCCTCGGCGACGACGGTTATCGAGTTTCCCTGTCCGCTTCTCCGTGCAACATTACATATATCGGAGACGGATATTCTCTCCGTTTGGACGTTAGTCACGTTTGTATATCATAAGTTTCTTATGACTTTCTCGCGGGATGACTCTTCGGTTTCCAGCGTGGCCTGTGTATTTCAAATGGGACGCTCGGCGAGAACCACCGATTCGTATGAGTATCAGTGAAAAGAACGGCGGTAGCGACATACAACGATAATTTACTGTAATGTGTTAAGGAATGAAATAAGTCAGCATGAAGATAGCCATAAAAGTTGTCGATATAAAATGAAAACAGAAGGAGAGAGTACATAAAATACGGTTAACTAGCGAAACGTTAGAGATTAACGTGCGTGAATATTTGTTCCTAATTTTTTATTGTTATTGTTACTATATTATTTTTATTATCATTATTAGTACTGTAATTATTATTACTTATATATTTACGAGCGTTATTACTATTACTGAATACTATTGACTAGTATCACTACATTGGGAAAGTCAAATAAGTTGACATATTTTGGAGTTGTCAATCAGAACTCCAACATTATCTGTGCAAAAATGATGAATGGTCCGAATTTAACCCATTAGCGCCCATTGTGCTCGCTTGAGTACAGGATAACAAGATTATATTTGTTTGCTTCTAGCGCCATCTAAGATTGACTAGATGTTTTATCCATCGTTTGCAAGTACTCACTAAACATGTAGAAAGCTGTATTACTAATGGTTATCCCTTTTTTACCGACCATAAATGAGATATTCGCACACATTTTGATTCTGCAGTCCGGTATACTGTGAGTCCCTGTACGCTCTGTTGATATCCGTTCAGTACAGTGTAGAAACGATACTCATATGAGGTTGAGATGGACATGCATTAAGTGTAAGGTTACATTGTGTACTGAAAGAGACTGTTTCATTCAACACCATTCATAAGCCCATTGTACTCGATTGAGCATATATATGCACACACACACACACACACACACACACGCGCGCGCGCGCGCGCGCGCGCACGCACGCACGCACACATCGCTTCCCGTTATTTTTTTTCTATTACTGTCATATATGGATTTACTTCTAATAAATATCTAAGAACAGTTATGTGTGTTTTATTAATTTTATTTAAAAAGAATCTTGGGCGTTAATGGGTTAAAGCAGGAACATAAGAATTATCGCCTTGGTTTGCGAAGGCTCATCTGACCTGGACTAACGAATGGGACAATCTAATATTGCAAGATACATTTTCTATTTTAGTAAGAAGTGTATGAACTGTAACGTTGGCCCTTTTCGCCGAGTAGGAAGGCGAGAACGGGGCCAACTCCGGGAATTTACAGGCACGGAGGCCGGGCTGTGTACGGCCGTGATTACGCGGTCTTCCCAGTACTAATGAGTTCTCGAAGGCCAAAACCGAAAAGAGAGCCTTCTGCTCGGACGCCAGGCACCGGAAGGGTACCACGCGAAACGCTGAGGCTTCTCGCTCTCGGGCGAAGTGGAGAGCGGGAGTCGGACCTTCGAGAACCGCGAGCAGGGCAGATCTCGCAGGTCAGAAATGACGAAGCACGAAATGGGCTATAGCTATTTATCGCACGTCAGGGTTACAAAATACGCGGCCACGTGGCCGCACCCGATAGCCCGCGCTCTTTACACAAGATCAGCGAATGGATGGGGTTTCGCAGCGCGTGGTTGTCGTTACGTTAAAATCGCCGCGCGTGTGCAGTAATTCGGCACGAGGTAAAACGCTCGCCGAGGCGAGATTTCGCGGAACGCAGGTGGACGGCGCAATTACAAATGGACTGTCCCGATAGTCTTCGAGACGACACGGGTGCGAAAGCGTTCAACGGGCGATTCGCGAGGGCGCGATATCGACGTCCGACGCACGTGAGATGGAATTCTCTTCGCGGCGCGATCCGTTACAATAAGTACGAACGATAAAGCCGACGGTAACCGACGCGAGAGGAAGGACTCGATTACAATAAGCGCGGTACGGCGCGATCGACTGCAATTCGTTACGACTGCGGCCCCTCCGAGGAAGACTTCTCGGCGTGAGCAAATTGCACGAGGCAGAGCCACCTCGGCACGCAAACTCTGGAGAACGAGACGGGATGGTAACATGTACGACGACCGATACGCGAGCTCGCGAGGTCGCGAGGGCGCGAGGCCGACGTCGGACACATGTGTCGTTCTCCCTCAAAAATCTAGGAACCGACTCACGAAAATGCGACCAGAGAGAGAGAGAGAGAGGACCACTGCGTGGACTTACCGTTATTCCGCCGTTACGGAATACACTACTTAGCTTTTCTCCGCGAGACTTTACGAAAATCTTCGCCGCGAGACGAGATGCTATTACGAGAGGTGTCGTCGGAAACAGAATGTAACACGGCAGTGGTCCGTAGCTCGACGGTAACGCGGTGATGGGGTCCTCGTTACCCCCCACCCCCCTCTAATCTCTAGTCCCCACTTTTCCTAACTGGGCGCGCTACGCACGCGAAAATCCCGGAATGCAGGACCGTGTCCTCGACTAGTTCTCGGGCCTCGGACCATACGCGAAAAATCATCCCGGCCGCTCTTCGCGGCCGGGGGGTGGGGGGGCAGATCCGCGATCTCCCCCGCTATGGGACGCCTACACCACCCTTGCCGAGGCCCTTTTGCAAGTGGCTGGGTGAGGCGGCAGCAAGACCGCGAAATGAAATGTTAGCTGTTCGGCAGGGGCCTTCGTCCCTAAAGGTGTCCAGGCCCGTGAAAAAGGCGGAATTCCGCCTCACGGGCCTGGAGGTTTCCGTAACCCCCAGGAGGTAGTGGAGGCGGTGTCGAAAGTCGGGGGCTGCACCGCCGAGTCCGTTAGGGTAGGGGAGCTTAAGGCTCCGCCCAGCGGGCTTGGCACCGTATGGGTGCAGTGCCCGGCCGTGGCGGCCTTGGCAATTGAGAAGGCCGGTAAAATACGCGTGGGGTGGTCCACCGCCCAGGTGGTTGTGCTGCCGGCTAGGCCGCTGCAGTGCTTCCGCTGCCTTGCCCTGGGGCATGTTCGGCAGCGGTGCGCTGCGGAGGTCGACCGCAGCGGTCACTGTTACCGCTGCGGTGACGCCACCCACCCGGCGGTGGAGTGCAAGGCGCCACCCCACTGCGTGGTGTGCGCGGCCTTGGGGAGACCGGCGGGCCACAAGGCGGGGAGTAAAGCGTGCTCCCCGCCCCCAAAGGCCAAGAAAGGAAGGAGTGGTGTGGCGCCCCCGGATACCCCGGTGGCGAAAGCGGCCGCTCCACCAACCTCCAAGGAGGGGGAGAGTATAGAGGTGGAGGCGGCTCCCAGCGGGACGGGGGGTAATGACCGCCCGCCACCCGCACCGGCGGCTAAGGAGGGGACCAGCGTGAATGCCAATTAATGGCCCATATTCCGCGCTGGTCCCCTCTCCCGGTAGTCCAGGCCAACCTCAACCACTGCCGCTAGGCACAGGACCTAATGGTCCAGTGCCTGGAGGAGTGGGGGGTTGACCTGGCCGTCGCCACTCGGCGACTGTGCCCCCCTGCTCCGTGGTCGAACGGGGCAGGGGGATGGTTATGGTAAAGTGGGGAAGATTTCTGGTCGTGGGGTGCTACAGCTCACCCAGTTATGACTCCGCCGAATTAGGGATGTTCCTGGACCGGCTGGGGCTTATGATAGCCCCGTATATAGCCGGTCCAGTGCTGGTCCTGGGGGACCTCAATGCGAGGTCCACCACGTGGGGTAACCCCGAGACCAACGCCCGTGGCGGTGTCCTGGAAGACTGGGCGGAGGGGATGGAGCTCCGGTTGCTAAACCGGGGCTACGTGCCTACGTGCGTGAGGTGGAATGGCTGGTCAATAGTGGACGTGTCGTTCGCGACAGCCGCCGCCTCACGCCGTGTGTCCAATTGGCGGGTCTAGGATGGAGAGACCTTGTCGGACCACAGCTACGTCCTGATGGACGTGGCTGTGGTCTCGGACTCGCCATTGGACACGTCCCACCGACGTAGCAACCCGTCAGCGCCCAGATGGGCGCTGAAACGACTGGACGGGGACCTCCTGAGGGCCGCGATTATCGGCTCCGCCTGGCCTTCGGCCAGGGAGCACGAGGCAGATGAGGGGGCGGCTTGGATCCGGGGCACGTTGCAGATGATCTGTGACGTGGCGATGCCCCGGGTCCGAGCTCAGCCCCCGAGAAGGTCAGTTTACTGGTGGTCGGGGGAGCTGGCCGAACTTCGCAGTTCGGCCGGCCGAGCCCGCCGCCAGTATGCCCGCGCCCGTCGCCGCCATTTTCTGGGCGGCGACGCGGAGCCGAGGGTCGCCGAGCTGTACAGGGAGTACAGATCGGCGGCCGTGGCCCTCAAGCGTGCGATTGCCGCTGCTAAGCCCAAGGCCTGGGATGAGCTCCTGCTCACCCTCCGTGACGATCCATGGGGACGCCCATACAAGGCGGTGCTTGGGAAGCTCTGCCCCTGGGCGTCCCCGGTCACGGAGAGGTTAGACCCGGAACTCCTGGGATGCGTTGTGGATACCCTCTTCCCCATCAATGACGGGTAGGGGGGAGGTGGGGACGCGCCCCGGAACCGACCATAGAATGGTCAGACGAGTTCCGTGTCACCGAGTGGGAGCTACACCAGGCCGTCCGGTAACTCCGGGCTGGGGGCAAGAAGGCCCCGGCCCTGATGGGGTTCCCGGTGGTGTAACGGCCTTAGCCCTAAAGGTCCTCGCCCTGGCGTTCAGGAGCGTCATGTACACGAGCCTGCGACGGAAGGTCATCCCTACGTTATGGAAAAGTGCGTGCCTGGTTGTCCTCCACAAGGAGGGGAAACCCGCAGAGTCTCCCTCTGCATACCGACCGGTGTGTTTAGTCGACGCGACGGGCAAGCTGTTCGAAAGAATAATTGCTGCCCGCCTCGTCGAGCATTTGTCGCGAGGTGGTTCCGACCTGAGCGACAGCCAGTATGGGTTCAGGAGGGGATGCTCCACTATTGACGTCTTGGAGCGTTTGCGCCTCCTCCGTGAACAGGCTGTCGCTCGAGGCAGGGTGTTGATTGCGGTGTCCAACGGAACATCTCCAAGGCATTCAACTCCCTGCCCTGGAAGAAGATAGCGGGGGCGATGGAATATTTCCAGGTGCCCCCCTATCTCCGGGAGGTGGTCGGCGACTACCTCCGCGGCAGAGGTGGTGTTTACCGGCCGGTACAAGACCGTGCATATGAGGTAGATGCACCGCGGGGTTCCGCTGGTGTCGGTCCTCGGGCCGCTCCTGTGGAACCTAGCGTTTGACCAGATGCTGCGGGTTGTCCTCCCCCGGATACGGGTGTCAAGTCAAGGAACAAATAGTAATGCAGCAAAGTAATTCTCCAAGGGCGAAAGAAATTACGACAGCTATTGCCGAGATGATGATCTCCGATTGTCAGCCATTCTGCGTAGTAAATGATAGCGGATTCAGGAAAGTTGTGAAAGTACTAGAGCCGCGGTACAATTTGCCAAGTCGTACAACTTTCTCAGAAAACATCGTACCCGCAATGTACGAAAATGAAAAGAAAAGGTTGGAGACGCAACTAAAAACAGATATGGAAAATGTAAGTCAGAATATTTTGTTTGAATGATAATAGTGAAATATGCTTTTTTTTAAATCTGTAACTAATCTTTGTAATTTTTTTTAGACGGAATCCTTTGCTATCACGACGGATGGGTGGACTTCGAGATCCAATGAAAATTACCTATCCGTTACGGTGCATTATTTGGATGGAACCTTCAACATCCAAAATTTTACGTTAAAAATATGTAACGTCACCGAATCGCACACCAGCGAACACATAAATTCATTTCTAAAAAAACACGCTGGCAGAGTGGAATTTGGACAACGCTAAATTTCAAACGTATTTTGTGACAGACAATGCTGTGAACATCGTGAAGGCTATACGATTAAGCTCTACATGGGAGTGAATTCCATGTTTCGCTCATACTTTACAGATTGTAACGATCCTATTCCCCGACGCGAGCCTTCCCCTGCCCGCGCACCAGCGGAAACCTCCATGGCCGATCACACCGTAGGCGCACCGCGCCAGTACGGACCGCTACCGCGAGAGGGCCAACGCCGCGAAGGCGCGCTCTCACGAGTAAAGATGATCGGCTACGAGAATAAGTACCGCCACCGGGCACGGAAGAAGACAGTCCGGGTGACGAGCTGCACAGGTCGACTAGTGCAATACATGAAAGACCACCGTACTCCAAACTCGAGACTGCTTCTTCTCCCCACCTCCCTTCCTCCAACGGGTCCGTCGGTGATCGCGGCGAGTGCCGCTTCCGACGAGCATAGCCCGGTCCCCGCCAACCCTCCGTCTACGGAGTGCGAGTACGGCGACCTTCCCACTCTGTCCGGTGCGCGGAGTGATAACAGGAGCACCGGACACTATAGAGCCTCCAGGCACGAACCTCACTGCTGGCCGATGGGGCCCCGGGATGTCGCGAAGCCGTCTCCCCCACTCCGATCCCAGGGCGACTGCCCTGCCACTGCGACGGTACTACGCCGCCGTGGAACCGCGACCGTCGCCACCGTGAAGGCACGTCCACCATCACCGGGCCGACGCGAACACCGTAGCCGTTAAGTCGCGTACATCGTAGCCGTTAAGTCTCAGCCGTTGAGGCGAGAATACCGCGTAGCCAGTAAGACGCGTTCACCGTAGCCGCTAAGTCGCGCCCACCGTTGCAATTGTAAATAAAAACTAGTCCGTAAGGAATAAACGCCAATACTCAGCCGAAACGGGTCTTATCATTCGCGGCTCAGGAACCCCGGACGGCCGACTGAGCCGGCATGCTCTCCCGCACCGCTGATCGTTACAAGGTAAAAATATGTTAATAAGCAATTATTTAATGAAGTAGAAATTACCTCAATGAACAATACGTTTTAACGCCTAAATGTAACAACTTTTTTTTAGTTATTTATCAAAGATGCCATCAAGCTGTGCCCGGATTTAATTAGTACTTTACAAAAGTGTAAAAATTAAAATTAATTAATGACTGTGAAACCAGGTGGAATTCGCAGTACGATATGCTGATGAGACTTATCGATGTGCGTAGAGCATTGCATACCATGCTGTAGGAACCGCGGATGCCGGATTCAATAACCAGCCGCGAATGGGTGGCTATAGAAAAATATTCAAGTAATAATAAATTTCAATATTCAAATAATATTGAAGTTGTTCAAAGAGACAACGGAAATACTAACGGTGGAAAATAAACCCACCCTTCCACGATACATTCCAACAATTTATGGGATTCGTGATACTCTAATGAGTATGCTGGAAATGGATGATGGAGAGGAAACGTTATTTTTCATACAGAATTTAATTTTCGAACTTGGAAGTCGATTTAACTTTGCTACTACCACAGATTATTTGCTAGCATGATTTTGGACCCCCGCATAAAAGATCCATTGTTATCGACGGAGAAGAAAGAGGAAGCAATCGAATTATTGCATGCATTTGCAATTAAATATAAAAAATCCTCTCCACCGAGTGATGCAAATGTTGCAGATTGAAACATAGGTAAGTGTAAAAGATTTACAAAATTATACGAAATTGTGTTTAATATATGTAGTACGTCAGATTTTCTAATAACATTTTTTTGCAGGAGCATCATCGTCGACGTCATTACAACCACCTCAAAGCCTTTTTAGTTTTTTAAAAATGTTGCACAGCAAGAAGGCGACTCCAACAGTCTATTGCAACACCAAGTGAAAAGCTATACAACAGAAAAACTTATTTCGCCGGAATCATGTATGTTGGAGTGTTGGAGACAAAATGCCACATGGTTTCCAACTCTAGCAAAAGTAGCTAGAAATTTATTTTGAATCCCTGCAACACAGGCATATAGTGAAAGATTGTTTTCTTTGGCTGGCAACATCGCCAGTGAAAGAAGAACATCACTATTGTCAGAAAAAGTGGAACAGATGTGTTTCTTATCAGCCAATAAGAAACCATAGTTTGTACTGCAAAAGCACTATCACTTTTATCATTTATATTGTTATTGTTTTTAGAGCATTATTATTATTATTAATATTGTTATTGTTATTATTATTGTTGTTGTTGTTATTATTATTATTATTAAAGTAATTATTATTATTATTTTTCAGAATACGAGAGAAGAGGAGGCGCCGACTCCAGCGTGCCACGCTGACATAACTTTGCGGCGAAGACCAAACGGACTCGGCCGGAAATAGCGCCAAAGACAATGGAGAAACGGGAGGTGATTTTTTAGTGGATGAAAATCACATACTAGTTGCTAGTGCGGCCCTTGCCTCGTGCCTTTTCAAGGTTTTTCCACATGCACGCGTGTTGAGGATCTAGTCGAGAGTCTGAGGCACGGAGTGATCTAATTTTAATTATCTAATTTTAAAAAAGTTGTGTTGTTTCAAATAGTGTGTAATCAGTTTTGCTCCTTACTGTATAAATAATCATGTAAATAGTGCATAAGTGGTAAACAGTTAATACGTATATGCTGTGACGTGGCAGATTTGTCCACGTCCCTCCGGATCAAAACCCAGAAACCGGGCCGCCCCTTTGGCGGCACCGCCGCGATAACGGCTGTCACGATTGCTCTCCCTGGGAACATCCGATACCCAGTTTGGAGAATAACGCGTTTTAAACGCCGCGCCACTTGCCGCGACGAGAAGTTGCAGGTCCGTGGCCGGGTCCCAGGGGCACCCGGATTCTTTTCTCTTCTCCCAGAAGCACGGAAAATTTGAGGAACAACGCTCAGGGGGCGGCTACCAGGGACACCCGCCGGAAAACATCGAGGGAAACGCCGAGCCCGGGTTTATGAACCTGGAGGCGTCGCCGAGGAGTCTGGACCTGGAGAAAACATCGCTTCAACCTCGTCGCCGCCTCGCCCCGGGAAAATTTAACGGGTCCACCGAGGGAACGGCTCGACGTCTTCCTCGGCGGGAAAGGGCCAATCAACGCTAGTCATCTTGAAGCGTTAGCCAATAAGTTCAATGCCGAGGGCCCCGGACCGCCGGGCGCGGCCCTGCCGCGCGAGAGCTAGTGATAGGTCCGAGCGTCGCGCGGGAGCAGGGAAAACTAGGAAAGTGGGGGACGCCTCGCTTCCGCGTTAGCGAGTCCTCGTGAAATGGGGCACTGTGCCACCGGATTTAGTCGCGATTAGTCGATTAACTATTGCCTAAGTCAATCAGTACTTTGAGTTCTTGCTGTTGCCGGGACGAACGTGGGTTGAGCTGCCGAACATCGGGCGAGCGGAAGAGTCGAGAAACCACGTTGCCGAGTGGTAAGTGCCGATCAGGCTTTCGTACCTTGTTCATTTTCGCGTAGGCTCGGTTGGCGTTTTTGTGAATCGGTCGCACTTAGAGTCGCGTCCAGACGTATCCTCGCTCGCCGTAAATCGCGATTAGAATAGGATCGCGAGGGGGTGAGACCGTCGGTCGGTACACGGACGGGTTGATTGAACGCGGATCAGGCCGGACAGCGGGGGGCCGCGTGACCGTCTCGTTACGGTTGTACGTCGCCGGATTTGTAACGCGGAGTCGCGGATCCGCGGGGGACTCGTACCGTGGCCGATTTTTTGTGAGAATGGCCGATCTAGAGATGTCCTACGGTGGGACAACGTGACGGATGCCGTATCGCCGTTTCCGGCTACTTCCGACGGCCACGGTCAATTAGAATTTGCTGCCGCGTATTTCATCGAAACCCGATCGCTTCTCGACCGGCTAACTGTCGATAGAGGCTGCCGTACATCGCGCCCGCGATCGAGTTCGACGCGTAGGAAAGCTTATCCGGGTGCAAAAAGCGCGAGCGACCGTCTACCTGTCGTACAAACTTGTAAAATCGCGCGGGCTTCGATTACACCGCTGCCGGGCGACCCCGACAGCTCCTTGTAAAAACCGGAACCAATAAATGTTAACTCGAAGCCCACACTCGTGTACGCTTCATTGTGAGAAACCTTTCCGCCGCGGGAAACGTCCCGTATTCCCTCCGCGTAGAATCCTGGCCCAGGCTGCCGCTATTCAGGTCCTCGCGCGGTTCTCGTAGGTTCGGTATTATAATCCGCGTCTCGCGTTCGTTACGAATTGTTCGTGTAACACTTGCGAGTGTCTGGCGCCCGTTTCAAGTCCCGAACCTTGTAAGATCCGTCGGGAAAATCGAGCCTACGAGATTCCGTTTGTCACGGGTGGACCACGTATCGCGCGGCCGAGCGTGGCCCGGCCTCACGGTCTATAAAAACCCACCGTTGCCCAGGTTTTCTCCCGTCGGACGGGCCTGAAAATCAGGGCAACGTGACAATGCATATGTATATTATAGTTTGTACTATTGTGGGGTGTAAATAAATATATATTGTATATATCGTATATTGTATAGTTTACGAGCGTCTAGGTTTAAGTACCATGTTGCCCCGCCATTTGGGACACAGATGGTTTGCAGGCGAGCGGCGATGACCTGCAAAACCGTGCCCCAAACCTTCAGGAAAAAACCGTTACCTTTACCCCCAGGTACATCGCGGGGGAGAAAGAGCAGAACAGTTCTAAAAGTCGAAGGGAACAGAGCACAGTCCTGAAAGTCGAAGGGAGCAGAGCGAGTTAGACAGCGTAGAACAGCGTAGTACCGTGTAGTCGTGTTTAATACAGTTTTGGTTTAGGTTCATTCGTTCTAAATAAACTATATATATTTCCCGTTCCTTGACTTACACATTACTTGATCTTCACCAATAACTTCCAATTCCCACAATCTTCTGGGGGCTCGACCGAGATTGAGTGAGCGGGTGGAGTCAAGCAGCGCAGGTGTAAGAGAGAGAACTATAAGAACTGAGGGATCGTGTCGACTATTTAAAACAGAAAACTGCGGAGCGTAAGAACCCACGTAGTATAAACTCGTGAAAATCATCAAGTGTGCAGTGTACGCAACGTGATGAATACCGCGCCGAGTGAATTTACAGTGACGCAATTGAAAGACATTTTAAAAGCGAAAGGTTTGAGCACGATCGGTGTGAAACAGGAGTTGATCAACAGACTCATGGGGGACGATCCGACAAGCTCGTGGATAAACGAATATAAAGATCCGGAAGTGAACGCAACGGGTTGCAAGAATGTGCTCGAGTCGCCAGGTTTCTCAGCCGACATCAGAGAGATGGAAGTCCTCAGGAAAGAGAAAGAGCTTGCGGAGCGCGGGGCACTGCTTGCGGAGCGCGAGGTAGAGTTGCTGAAGCGAGAAGAGAGATGATCCGCGAAATGCAGAGACTGAGCACCGAGGAACCATCCGCATCACGAAATACAGCGGGGCATCCAGGTCGGCACGGTCTGGTGATAGTGAACGAAGCAATGAAGGCGATGCTGAATTACTTCGACGGAAACGGTGAAACGTTCGATGCATGGGAGAGGCAATTGACGCTACTACGAGAAACGTACGGACTAGACGACAACACGACAAAATTATTAGCGGTGTCGCGTCTGAAAAATCAAGCCCTTGAATGGTTTCATTCGAAGCCAGAGCACGTCGGAATGCGTGCCGATGATCTGGTGAAGGGATTAAATCGTATATGGAAAAAGGAGGAGACGTTGCCGAGTATTTCCACCGGAAAACAATTCTGGCAAACCGCATTCGAATTGATGAAGAAGAATTCATTGAATATTTAATCGACGGAATACCAGACCACCCACTGAGATACCACGCGAAATTGCAAAAATTCAAATCCATGGCATCGCTGTTGGAGGCGTTTAAGAGAGTGGTTTTGACCCATAATACATATAGAGGTGCGAGGTACAACATGGATGTACCAGAGCACAATTGGCGGAGAAATGCTGGGGTGCAACGCGCCGAAATGGGAGTGCAGCGGCATGACAGTGGGGTGCAACGCGGAGGTGCGGCGATGTTACTGGCGAGCTACTGTTGGGCCCCGCCGATGGGATGAGATCCAGCGACAAGACACCGTGCCCCGATGACGAGATGACGGCGGTCAGCGACGAGCTCACGTGGTACAGCGACGGGACGACGGGATGCTGCGACACAACAAAGAGTACCAGCGACAAGAAGTGCGAGGTACAACGCCAGGAAGGTGTTACAATTGCGGGGGCCGCGATCATCATTTCTACGACTGTCAATTGAGAAGCATAGGGTCAAAGTGTTTCGAGTGCAGAAAATTCGGACACGTTGCGGCGAACTGCCCGACAAAGAAGACGCCAACAACCGAAGAAAGCCTGGCCGTGCGACAGATACCACGAAACAAGTATTATAAAAACGTATTTATTTGCGAGCGTGAGGTGAGCGCCTTGATCGACACTGGCAGCGATTTATGTTTGATGCGGTACGATCAATATAATGAGCTTAAACCTAGGGTACCTGCGTTGAGGGATGGCGACGTTTATTTTCGCGGTATAGGCTCGAGTACGAATAAAGCGGTCGGCGAATTTAATACAGAAGCGCGGATAGACGGGGATACCTACCTGATAATAATTCGCGTAATACCAGATCGGTTAATGGCACACGGGTTTCTGGTGGGAACGGACTTTTTAGATGTGGTAGAACTAATTGTTAAACAAGGGCAAATCATTATTCGTAAGATAGAAAATAATAGCACTCCGCACATTGCCGAGATTAACTTAGAATACGAGATTAACGGGGTAGACACGTCTTACATCACAGACACTAAACATAGACAAATTTTAACCGAAATGATCAATGCTTATGATCCTATTGCGACACGCGAAACCGATATAAAAATGACGATTGTGTTGAAGGATGATGAGCCGGTATTCCAACACGCAAGGAGACTAGCTCCGTCGGAAAGGGATACTGTTAACGCGCAGATAAATGAATGGTTGCGCGATGGAATCGTCCAACATTCGCTTTCGGAGTACACCAGCCCGGTAGTACTAGTCAAAAAAAGGAATGGAGCTACGAGACTTTGTGTTGATTACCGTACTTTAAATAGAAAAATCGTTAAGGACCGATACCCGCTTCCCCTTATAGAGGATCAATTGGACCTGCTACAAAGCGCAAAAATATATAGCACACTCGACCTTAAAAACGGGTTTTTCTATGTCGAAGTGAGTAAGGATAGCCGCAAATACACATCCTTCATTGTGCCTGACGGGCAGTACGAGTTCTTAGAGGTCCCATTCGGTCTTTGCCGACCGAAACGAGAGCGGAAGAGCGTTACGCGAGTTACGAGTTGGAAGTTCTAGCAATCATAAAATCCCTAAAGAAATTCCGTGTCTACCTGCTGGGGATACCTTTTAAAGTCATTGCCGATTGCCGAGCGTTCGCCCTAACAATGCGAAAAAAGGATTTGTACGTCCGTGTCGCGTGTCACGTCCAGCGGTTCGCCGATAAACGCCTAAACAAGGTCCATTAGTATTATCACACGGGAAAACAAAATAAGATCGAAATATACGTGACAACCCGACGCGGTTAAAAATACTCCGACTTATCTTCCTGCAAGACACGCAGATGAAGACCAGATTAGACGCAAAAGAGGAAAGTATCAAATTACGCCGAACCATAAGAAAAGACGACGATTTCATCTTGGCAACACGCAGCTGACGAAGCAAGAAACATCGGGAAGATCGGGAAGCAGAAACGCCTAAATCAGCACTTCAAGAAAACAAAGGACCGCCCACACTATAAAAAGGAAACCAGCTCTTCAATTCGTGTTCATTCAGTTCAAAATCAGTGCTACTACTCAGTTCCGTTAACAGACCTTTGTACCACACACGCGTCGCGCCGGCAGTAAGATAGTTTCGCCGAATTTCGAAACCCCGTTGCGTAAAGTGTCCGCGTGTGCCCCAGCGACCAGCGGCCACAACCAGCGAGCGCCCCTTTCAACCCCACAACCACGACTTGCGAGCGCCTACCAACGACTCGGTAATTTAAACGTACTATTAAGCGAACTGTTTATAAGTGCTCTAGCTTATGCGCTATGAGAATTCATCCTTGTATAATCTGATTCAGAACTAAACTCAAAATAAACCAAACCTTTGCCGTTTTTTATATAAAATTTCGGGTACAATTTATTTGACCAGCCCCCAATCTCCCGAACCAAAGCCGGTGAATGCAGGTAGGTTCTAAACTGCGCCTTATCCCCGGAAAACTATAAACAGCCCCATCTGGGACGTAACACGCGCGATGGGCATTGTACTGGAGGAGTTCCAGTACACCATAGAACACCGTCCAGGTAAAAGCCTTATGCATGTGGATGCTTTGAACCGAAACCCGCTTCCATCGTGCATGCTAGTAGGCGAGAGCGAAAACAGCTTAATTACTAGGCTAAGAAAAGCACAACAGAAGGACCCAGGTATCCAAAAAATATTTGAGTTGGTAGAGTCAGGACAGGCCGAGGGTTTTACCTTAAGGAAACAAGCAACCCTTATTGGGAATCCTCGAAGGATCATATCGGATAGAGGTGCCGCGTTCACATCGATTGCGTTCAAGGATTATTGTAAAGACGAGCGTATAGAACACGTGCTGACCACTACAGGCACGTCGCGGGCCAACGGTCAAATCGAGAGGGTAAATCGTACACTAATACCGTTATTAGCCAAACTGTCGGCGCCGAAACCTGAAGAATGGTACAAATATTTGGAACGATGTCAGAGATGTTTTAACACAACCCCGAGTCGGAGCATAAGAATGACACAATTTCGAGTATTGTTTGCGGTAGACCCCAGGTTCCGCGACGATCCTCGGATAGTCGAATTACTTGAGTGTGAATGGGAGAATGTATTTATAGAAAATCGAGACGAATTGCGGGAAGAGGCATGTTAGAAACTAGGAGTTTCTGGTCCCAAGGTTCTGGGGTAAGTGCCGTGGGGTTCATCACAGTCCTCTTACCAAAAGGCATAGCCTTCCCCCCTCCGTGGTCAGATCCTTCAGGACAAAGAGTCCCTTGTCTTTGGCAATACGACTTCGGGTCGCTTGCCTTTTCTAAGCATTCTCACCGTCAATAAACAGTCAATGCTTACACAATCGATAGCTGTGAGACCCAAATCGGTCATCAGCTATCGCGTCGCCTGCTGCCAGGACTGTTTAGCCTCACGGGCCACAGACATTATAAAGCCCTGCCATAAATCTGTCAAGGAATAAACATCCCTTCGACCATCCCACCAAAACCTCTCGTTAAAAATGCGTTGACGCTAACAGGCACGGCAGAATATCCTCAAAATTCAGCAAGAGAATAGGAAATCCTTCAATAAAAAAAGAATCGAGGGTAGGAAATATCGAGAAGGTGACCTAGTCGCAATTAAACGAACCCAACAGGGTCCGGGTCTAAAGTTCGCGTCGAAATACTTCGGGCCCTACGAAATAACAAAAGTGCTACGAAACAATCGCTACATTGTGACAAAAATCGGTGAACAAGAAGGGCCACGTCAGACCTCCACAGCCGTAGATTATATTAAACCATGGGTGAGTGAAGATAGTGATGACCTGTGTAGTGATACCGTAGAGACTTGCGATGAACCATGCGATATCTGAGGTCAGATATTCTTGCAGGATGGCCTAGAGTGGGGTGTAAATAAATATATATTGTATATTGTATTAATATAGATATAAATATACAGGGTGGCCCACATAACTCTGCACAGCTCAATATCTCGAAAACTATGCCATCGATTTTAAAGTTCTTAGTCTTAAATTGCATGGAACTGAAGGACCATTCTGACTACATAAACGTGAAGTGGCCTCCCTTCCCTTTTAACGGGGGAGGGGAGGTACCTTTATAATATTAAATGGAACCCCCTATAAAATGTTACATATTTAGATTCTACCGGAAAAAACAAGTCAATTTTGTCCGAAACATTTTTTTGTCAGATACTTCCATGATGAGATATAACAGTTTGAAGTTTCGAGTTGTACTTTAAATTAAATGTTCAAAATGTCCACCACGGGCTTGTAAACATTTATTTACTCGAAACATCAAAGTTGTTCTAACATTTTTTAACATTTCAGGAGTCACTGAAGCGCAAGCGTCACGTATTCTTTGTTTCATATCCTCTTTTGTCGTCGGTGGTTCAAACATAACTTTGTCCTTTACATATCCCCATAAGAAAAAATCTAATGGTGTTAGATCGGGAGATCGAGGAGGCCATTGACGAGGTCCCCCACGACCTATCCATTTGTTCCCAAATTTTTCGTTCAAAAATTGCCTGGTGATGATTGCCAAATGTGGAGGAGCGCCGTCTTGTTGGAACCACAGTTGGAACCTGCTTCTAACGTGCAGTGGCACATCTTCCAAAAGCGCAGGCAAATGATTTTTTAAGAAATCACAATAACTTGCAGATGTTACAGTTTCTTGAAAAAAATAAGGTTCAATCACAAAATCTCCTATTAGGCCACACCAAACATTTAAAGACCATCGATGTTGAAAGGGAACACATCGCATCCAATTTGGGTTTTCCACGGCCCAATAATGCAGATTATGTCTATTTACATGCTCTGAATTCATAAAAGTGGCCTCATCGGAAAAAAGTATTTTGCACAAAAAGTCATTTTCCACAACACCCTGCAGCCACTCACAAAATCTTACGCGGTGATCGTAATCTGCTATCGAAAGCTCTTGTGATAAAACCGTGTCATATGGATGATACTTTTGCCGTTTCAAAATTCGTTGAATTGATCAACGACTAATATGTGATGTTTGTGCAAGTGTACGTTGGCTAATATGAGGATTTAATGTAATTGCAGCACGAATACTGGCACTATTATTTTCATTAGTGACAGCTTTAGGTTTATTGCGAGTTTTTTTACACAATTCACCGTGCTCGCGAAGCCGCTTTTCTAAATTATTAAATGATGCATGACATTTTTTGATCCCATAACGTTCAAAAAACATCACTGCTGCACGCCGATAACACTGTCCAACACCAAAAAAATTTTGCAATACCTGTTGGGTGATTCTTATACACTTTGTCATCCTAAAACCGAATCTGAAAGTAGAACTGCTCCATCACGCAAGGTTTTCGAAAAATTTTGGTTTTTGTAAAAATGCCCGATTTTGATACGAAACGACGTGTTACGCAAAAACTAAACACGCGAGAAAGTTAAAATTTGAGTCAAGAGATAGAGGGGACTCTCCTCTACATATTCATATAGTCAATTATATTTTTATGTACTTCCTAATAGTTGTAAATGGTTGTTACAGTTTGAAAATGTGCCGACGCGGGTACTTTGTACGCTCTATTTTTGTATTTATGTGAAAAATCCTTTATCTAGCAGGAATTTACTATACAGGAATGCATTCTACAGACATTTCTGGTAAAGAAACCATTCACGAAAAGTATTTGGTTCCCTTAATGTACGAGAAGGATCAGAAAATGTTAATTGACAGCGTGTGCGCGACGCGTTCGCGCCAGACGGCCATTGCAGCCTTTTCGCGACTCGCCAGGGCCGTCGCTATGCGTAGTCGACGCTGGTACCACTCATGTATGTCTTTGCTCACTATTTACATACATTTTTTTGTCTTTTTGGGTGCCAATCATTACAAAAGATTATAAAAATACGAGTTATATTCACATTTCATTGTGGAAATGCTTAAGAAAGAAAATTGACCGCAGCAATGCGGTGACGGGAAAATTTTATTTTCAGTAATTGTTGTCTTACCTTTATAATTGTAATACCAATGGACATTCAAGATTCTTCCGATTAAAATAAGTCCAAACACTATGTAAATGGGACTATTTTTATCGATTTTATTGATCGAAGTACATAATTAAGGCATAGATCTCTCTATATTAAATCGATAATATCTCGCGGAAGTGTATAAATCAGCCGGACTGTTTTTGTTCTATTCATGACGAAATTATTTTAAAATCAAAACAAGGAATACAATTCCAGGATTTATCTTTCATCAAGATATTTCAACAATGGAAAAACGTTACAAAGGAAAAGACTTATGTGCGGATGCTTGCTGATTACTGCTGGACACTTATTATTGAAAATCGGGATACCAGGAACAAACGTCAAGCAAGGCGGAAACATTTTAAATTTGTTTACATCAGAAATAGGTAAGTTTTTGTATTCAATTTTCTTTATTAAGCATTTCCACAATGAAATGTGAATATAACTCGTATTTTTATAATCTTTTGTAATGATTGGCACCCAAAAAGACAAAAAAAATGTATGTAAATAGTAAGCAAAGACATACATGAGTGGTACCAGCGTCGACTACGCATAGCGACGGCCCTGGCGAGTCGCGAAAAGGCTGCAATGGCCGTCTGGCGCGAACGCGTCGCGCACACGCTGTCAATTAACATTTTCTGATCCTTCTCGTACATTAAGGGAACCAAATACTTTTCGTGAATGGTTTCTTTACCAGAAATGTCTGTAGAATGCATTCCTGTATAGTAAATTCCTGCTAGATAAAGGGTTTTTCACATAAATACAAAAATAGAGCGTACAAAGTACCCGCGTCGGCACATTTTCAAACTTTAACAACCATTTACAACTATTAGGAAGTACATAAAAATATAATTGACTATATGAATATGTAGAGGAGAGTCCCCTCTATCTCTTGACTTAAATTTTAACTTTCTCGCGTGTTTAGTTTTTGCGTAACACGTCGTTTCGTATCAAAATCGGGCATTTTTACAAAAACCAAAATTTTTCGAAAACGTTGCGTGATGGAGCAATTCTACTTTCAGATTCGGTTTTAGGATGACAAAGTGTATAAGAATCACCCAACAGGTATTGCAAAACTCGAAAAAAGTTTAATTTTGTTGGACAGTGTCATTACCAGATGGCCTTTCAAGAGCGCGTTGACAGTTCCCTGCTGTGCGTGGCACAAAAAAAAAAGGTTTTCGGGGCTCTACAGCTCCTTAGGTAAACTATCGGTATCGCTCCTCTACAACATTATGGAAATAGGAACCGTTCCTGCCTCTTCGTGAAACAGCATCACACATCCTTATATATTAACGTAAATTATACATATATTGTAAAAACGAGAATAGTTGTTTTTTTTAAAGGAAGTATCCACGTTAGGAAGGGGATCATGCCTTGTGAATTCTATCATTTTTGGAGGACTATGTCTCGAATTTTGATGACGTTGAAATATGTTGCGGTCCAAGTGAAAGTGGAAGAAATCCGAAACAATACACCGAAAAGTGTCAGATATCGTGTGGAATGACTCAATGACATGATAATTTGTAGAATAAGAAGAATTAATTCCACATAAATTGCATCGTTTTGTCTTACGACACGAAAAAATGTATATGGAAAACTTCTGAATTCTTGTCCATAATGACCTAAAGATGATTAGATGCAAGGTTCCCTGGCAGGAATGCAATGGCGTATCTATATCTTGTCCAATGAGACGAGACAGTAGACGTAAACATAGGCGCTCAAGTGCGACAGAGTTGAAGTTACCCTTACAAGACAATTAGCAAAGGACGCACGCTGGGTGCTTCACTGCCTCGGTCTCGTTGGACAGAGCATAGGTACGAATGCGCGGCCGATTGGATCAGAGTGCAAGGGACAGGCCTCGTTTCACACGTACTTTCGGCTACAGTCGAGATATTGGCTACAGCGGTCACATATACTATGTAGCGTGTGACGTCGAAGCCAAGATACTGGGTCTGCGGGCGTGGCGGAGATGAGCATAGGCAGACCTAACGATAGACTCCCCAAAAATGGTGGCACTGAAAGAATGGCGACATTAAAATGGTTTTCTTTGGTTGCGTCGTAAGACCTTACGTACGACGCGACAAGCACGCGACCAAGGCCAGGTATAAAAATCCCTATCGACGACCTACCGACCATGGACGTCATAAATAAAAAATCCTTCCGATTGTACCCACCACTTTCGTAATTTTTAAGCCAGCCAAATGCAGCACATGCGGAACCTTGTACACCGTTAGCGTACTAAGATTTACAACCGTAGATGCTTGCGAACCAAATGTTGTCGCGATTGCGGCCTTGGTTTTCTGTTAATCGCAATTTTATAATTTAATTTTTGTATTACGCGCCCCAAAAATGTATCGGCGCGTGCGAGCGCTACCGATTCCGCGAGCGAACCACGAACCACCGCGCCGCGGTTCGGCGCTCAGTCTTCTAACAACCGTCTTGCCACGTGCGCGTTCTCCGCCGCTATACCACGTTGGTCCGCTAATTAAAGGTCGACGATCATTCTGTCGTATCCTCTGGATTTCTTTGTCTCTGTAATTTCTTCTCCAATTACGAGCTAAACGTGCGCGCCCGCGACGGCATTCTCTTGCACACGAGCGAGCGTTCCGCGAGCCGTATCCTTCCCCGATCTCTTCCGACGCGAAATTTCTAACTCTCTCGCGTGCGAACAAATGTTATACGTATATTTCCACTTTTCCAATTTTCCACTATTTCCACCAGCTTTCGAACACACCTTGCAACCAATGAATTCTAATCATTTTAAACTTGTTCTCCGGAGTTTTGACTTATAATCACTTATAAGATATAAGATATAATTTAACTATGCTAAAATTGATTTGTGAAGCTGATTTTCATCGTTCCATCGTTAAATTAGATTATAGTTTGAACCATTACTTCTTAACATTACAACTCAGATGAACAATATTCTTTTCTCTACTTCGAAAATGGATTGTGTGCGGATGCTGTCGTGGCACCGGCCGCCGATGCCACGCGGCCTGTGCCAGGCGGCCGAAATCGGTTGCCCAACGGCTTGCCCAGCTCTCAGCGGATGCATCGGCATCCCCGGGGTGTAGAGGGGAGTAAACTGTTCGGGAGTTAGGTAGCGAACCCCCGCTGTGTGCGGGTCTTAGCTTTTGTTGCGAGCATCTCGAGCGCCTTCTCAGGTTGCTTTTTATGGTTCCGGTGCGTATGGATTAGAAAATCATGGTAGTATCCATACTAACGTTCGCCTCCGGCAAATATGAAGAGACCCTTACTTGATCTTCACCAATAACTTCCAATTCCCACACTATTAGTATACTTCCGTGAATAATAAAATTGTGCAAGAATTTAGATCTAAATATATCTTCTTGCGTTTTCTATCTAAATAAATCACATAAGGAATGGTAATGTTTAATTAAGTATAAAATAATAATGTTTTTTGTGTCAGTTATACACCGAATTTACGTACCTACTTCAACATTTGCAAATGGAAAAAGGATTTCGAGATGAAAATCGGTAAACTTTTTACAAACATTAAAATATTAACTAAACAGAAAGTATGACGAGTGTTGAACGTAGACCTCAGATCCCTTTAAAATTTAAATTTTAAATCTTATCACCTACAGGGTGTCCCAGTTTTTCCGGCCAAGCTTTGCCAGCGTGTTCTACACGCAAAAGTAAGAAAAAAATGTTAGATGAACATATGCTCTTAAATGTTTTATTAAGGACTTATAACTATAATACAAAATGAATTGGCATTTTATCGACACAGCGTACGAACGTATTATGAATATCTCTATTTGTGTTTACATAAACTCATGTTTACTTGCTGAAGCAGTTGATATCGACATTTTTTATTAACGTTTTATTAACGAGTTAATATTTCAAAATGACGTCCGTTATTACGAATACAAGATTGGCATCTAACAAAAACTGATCCTATTACTAATTTCTTCTTCATTTTAACTCACGAGTGTTAATTTGTGCTTCATAAACTTTTATTAGTTAATTATAATAGTTCACACTTTTATTAGTTATAACTCCTTGATAAAACATTGAAGAGCATATGTTCATATAACATTTTTTCTTACTTTTGGCAACACGCTGGCAAAGTTTGGCCGGAAAAAACTGGGACACCCTGTACATTTGCACAGCACCGAATGACAGGCTGTTGGTATAAAATACATATCAATATAAATACATATCAATATTGTACAATATTTATATATCCATTCTTTTCAAAAACTATTTAACGAAGTTTAACGTTAATTTTCAACATTATAAACAATTTTGCGACAACACATTTTTACGACTGTACACTGAACCGGAGTATAATATAAAGGAATATATAAAATAACGTTCTTTACAGATGACATCTAGTTATTTACATAAATATAGGAAATAGTTGTTATTGCATAATTATTTTCAATAAGGGTTATACAAATTCTGAATCAACATTACTCATTACTCATTATATCTATTTCACTATCAAAATGATATACTAAAATGCTTGATAATATCGATGTGCTGATCTCCCCGCTGTAACTCGCATCATGTCATTTTACGCCTGATTTTATTTCGAGCCGCTCTCTTCGGTGCGAGCCGCTCGCTTCGTGCGGGTACTCGACTCGACTCGAAAAGCGAGTCCCAACTCGACTCGACCCAAACTCGGCTCGCATATGCGAGCTTGGCTGCAGGCCTACTCTAGAGCCCCCTTACCATTCCGTGTCACATCCTACCGTATGAGCCAGAACTAATGTTGTGGAACCAATACTCTACAATGGCGTTGTTGCTGATAGAATTTTAAATCTCATATCGGGGATTCTATAAGTGATGAATGAAACAAAAGAATGTTGTTTCCTTTTAATTCCGTTACGCCTGTTACGCGAGTGCATTGAAGGAGACATAATGTAATAATAATAATAACATAACGTCTCCAGCTGAAAATATTTTGGTCCCGGATCCAATCTCGCGTCGAATGATTGTTTTTCCGTTAGACACTTTTTTCTTGTTCTTTCTACTACATCAGTCTTTTTCCCTGTGCAATTACAATTACAACATTGTAACACATAATAATAAGAAATTAAATTAGTTCAATATAAGCCAAAAGTAAGAACGTAGTTTAAATTTAATTTTAAAAAATACGACGTTGATATTACTAATTTCATTTGACTATTTAATTGCTACCTATTCAATCTACTTCTGATGTTGCTTTCCATTTGCAGCATATATATTCTAATAAATTTCATTATTTGGGATTGAAAAAAGATTGAACAATATTTATAATAAGTAGTTTTGAACATTTTTTAAGGGTAATTAAATTTAAAAAACAAAAAAGAATTATTTAAAAATACAATATATTTCAGTATACACTATTAAACCCGATTTTTTTTAAATTTTCAGTCTAAATTTCACTTTCATATCTTTTTCAGAAAACGGTAAGTCCACGCAGTCGCCCTTCATCGAGATAATTGTCGCTAGTTGGTTCTAGGGATTCTGTAGAGGGAACGATGCGAGCTATCGACAGCGACTTCGCGCCGTCGCAGTCTCGCGAGCTCGCTAGTCGTCCGTCGGACGTGTAATATCGCGTCTCGTTCCCCAAACTTTCGCGTGCCGAGGCGTACTCCGCCTCGTCCATTTCGCTCGCGCCGAAGCCATCGGCGTTTTTAGCTAATTCGCAGTATTCCCGTCGAAATACCGTCCGGAAGTCTTCCTCGGAGGAGCCGCCGTTGATAGGAATTGCAATCGGTCCGTTATTCGGGGTAAATGGTGAGGGAAGAGCTGCAGAGGGAGGTGTTGAGAGGGTGGGCGGGGTTAAGGGCATGGGGGTATGAGGAAAAGCTGCGGGAGGGAAAAGGGGGGGAGCTAGCTAGATTGTGCTGGGAGCAAGTAAGATGAGGGGGAAGGGGAGGGGAGGTAGTAGGTTCGGAGAAGGAGAGACGGTGTTTTTGGGAAGAGAGGGGCTGGACAGCGGAGGAGGCGGAGGGAATGATGGAGGAGCGGATAGAGGCAGTGAGTGAGGAGATAGTGAAAAGGGAAAAGAAGAAGCAGCAGGGGGAGAGATGGGAAAAGATAGGAAGAGCAAGGTACAACATGTGGTACGGGAAGGTGAAGGGAGAGGGGATACCAGGGTACCTGAAGAAGGGGTGGGGAGAGAGCAGGTGGCAAAGGGTGGCCAGGTACAGGTTGGGAAACGAGATGAGAGGTGGAAAGTATTGGTTGGAGGAGGAGAAGAAAGTATGTAGGGTCTGTGGGTGGGAGGAGGAAATGTGGGAGCACGTGTGTATGGGAGGAGATGAGGGGAGAGGTTGGCAGGGGATGGTGGGGGAAGTATTAGGGGATAAAGGAGAAGGAGAGGAATGGATGAGGAAGGTGGATGAATGGAGGAAGAGCATGAATGGATGAGGTATGGGAGAGGAAGTATAAGGAGAGAATGCACAGGAATGGAGTAAAAGAAAGACCAGCCGGAAGAGGAGGTCCAGGAGGCGGAAGGATGGGTGAGGTGTAGGGATGGGGAGAGCAGAGAAGCATGTGTGTGTGGGAGAGGAAAAATAAGAACGCGGCGGATAGTAGTGTAAGGTCGCTCTCTCTCTCTCTCTCTCTCTCTCTCTCTCTCTCTCTCTCTCTCTATGGCGTGTTTTTAGGATAAGTTTAGTTAAGTTAGGGTAAGTTAGAATAAGTTTAAGGTTAAGATTAGGGTAAGAGCGAGCGAAAGCGGGAGATGTAAAGAACATTGTAACCCCGAGGGAAATCAATAAATGATATATATATAAATCGGTCCGTTATTCGCGAATCTCGAAGCGAGTCCCGCCGCGGAACGAATCGCGTACCTTCCGCCGAACGTTTCGCCATCCGTCGGATAAGGAATAATACCGCGACATTCACATTGTAATAGCGCCGACCATCCGCGCGCCACGAAGTTCTCGTCTCGGCGAGAACTGTATCCCGTGCCGATCTACCGCATGCGCGCGGCTGATTTTACCGAACGACACCCACGCACTGCGAACCTTCCACCCGTTCGCTAATCTTGTATGAAGAGCGCGGGCTCTCGGGTGCGGCCACGTGGCCGCGGATTTGTAACCACTGACCCAGAATAAATTATTCAGAGCCCATTTCATATTGCGTTCTTTCCAACCTGTGGGATCCGCTCCACCGTGGGGGCTGTCCCCGTTATTACCGTGTCCGAACCCCAGACTCCTTTCGCGTCTCACGTCCATCTCGCGGTTCTCGAAAACACGACACCCGCCCTCCGTTTCGACTCAGGGCGAAAGTCTTCCGCGTTTCGCGTGGCACCCTTCCGGTGCCTGGCGCCCGAGCAAAAGGCTCTTTTCGGTTTTGGGAATCTTCGAGAAATCATTAGTACCGGGAGGACCGCGTATTCACGGCCGTACACGGCCCGGCCTCGGTGCCCGTAAATTCCCGGAGTAGGCCCCGTTCCTGCCTTCCTACGCAGCGAAAAGGGCCAACGTTACAGAATATATTCTACATATTTTCAGTAAAAATTTGATTTCAATATCTCTAATGGTTGGAAAGCAACCTGTTGCGAATTAGCATCTTACGCCGATGGCCCGCGCCGTGACATTGACACTGGAGGGTGTCATAAATTAGCCCTCCCAGGACATTGCCCCGCCGAAGACGAAAGAACTTTCCTGTAACCTCGGAGCAAAACACAATCATTCTCTAATATCTAGGCATGTGCGGGCAGCCCGATGTTCGGGTTCGGGTTGGCTCGCAGAAATGTTTTCATGAAACTTCCTTCAACACATTGGTGGCATTCTCCCGCTATAAATGATACCAAGCACGCTATAATTTGAATTATATTTACTTTACAATATCACTAAAATATCCTCACGAAGTTACAGCACTCCTCAAAAAACCTTCTAGGCGTATGTAACTTCGTAAGGATATTTTAACGACATTATCGATACGTAATCAAGCTCATTCGGAACAAATTCGTCAGAATTCCAGAAATATTTAATTTAATTTAATTTAATTTAATTTAATACAAAATTTAATACAAATAAAGATTATGCACATGTTTGCCAAATGTGCCTACTGTAATTATAAAAAAAAATCAAGTATATTAAAAGTTATGTTATAAGTTACTTTATAAGTTGGACTTCCGTTTCCGGTTGCGAGAGAGACTGACGTGAGTATTGTGAGTGGAGAGGTTTTTGGCGAGAGAAAGTGAAGAGTGAGAGGTGTGAGAGGTGAGAGAGGCGTGAGAGATGACAGAGTGTGGGAGAAAAGAGCGAGAGGAATAGGGGTAGGTAGGAAAAAAAGGGAAAAGGGAAGAAGTCGGGTTGGAAGTGTGAGAAAAGTGGAAGTGAGTGAGGGATTGGAGGTTAGGTTGGCGGGAACCTCGTGAGGCGAACGCAGGAGGAGAGAGAGGGAGTGATAGGTGGCGCCGCATGGTGGTGATAGAGTTAGGAGGAAAGCGGGAAATTTGAAAAGTAGTGCAGTATAGTGAGAGGAAGAGGAAGAAATGAGTAGCAGAGGGGAAGAGGAAGTAGAAGGAAGGAAGGTGGAGAGGGGTGAGGGGGGAAGGCCGACGGTCGCGGAAAAGCTAGGGAGTGGAGGAGGAAGTAGTGGGAGCAGGTTCTATAACCTATGGAAGAAAAGAGGGAGGGACCAAGGGGGTGAGGGGGACGACGAGGGAGAAGGGGAAAGGGGAATCTTTAAAAAGAGTGCGAAGACGAAGAGGTCGCCGAAGGAGGATCGGAAAGAGGTAGAAGGGTTATACAAGGGTTGGGAGAGCATGGTTAGGGATTTGATGACGGGGTTGAGGGAAATAAAAGAGGGGATGAAGGAAATGAAGGAGGAGTTGGAGAGAGGGAGGGGAGAAGAAGGGACAGAGAGAAGTGGGAAGAGGTGGAAAGGAGGGAAAGGTTAGAGAAAAGAATGGAGGGACTAGAGGGAAAAGTGGAGAAAGTAGAGATGAAAGGGAGGGAAAAGGGGGCAGAAGGGGAAGAAGATAGGATATGGAAGGGGGAAGTAGAGGAGTATAGAAGTAGGATAAGGAGGATAGAGGTCAAACAGGATAGGAAGGAGAGGGAGGAGAGGAGAAATAATGTAGTAATAAGGGGGATACAAACGGAGGGTGAAGGCATTGAAATGGAGGTGAAGAGGATGTGGGAGGTGATGGGTGTGAAATACGAGGGAATTAAGGACATAAAAAAGATAGGAGGGATGGGGAAGGACGGGAGGGGGTTGGTACTAGTGAAGTTGGCAGACAGGGAGCAGAAAAGGAAGGTGATGAGGGAGAGGAGCAAGTTAAGAGGGAAAAAGGAAAGGTTAGACGACGATTTAACGGAGGAAGAGAGGAGAGCGAGGTGGAAAATTGAAAGGGAAGCGGAGAAGGAGAGGAGGAAAGGAAGGAAAGTGCAGGTGGGGTACATGAAAATGTGGGTGAATGGAAAGTTGAGGCAATGGGACGAAATAGAGGAAAGTTGGGTAGATGAGCAGGGAAACGGGCAGGGGAGGTAAAGGGGGTGGGAGGGGGGAAGAGGGTGGAAAGAAAAGGAAGAAGAGGGAGAGGGAGGTTAAAGTGGCTATCTGGAATGTGGCGGGACTGAAAAACAAAGATGAGGACTTCTGGAAAGGGTTGGAGGAGTGGGACGTGATTATGTTGATGGAGGCGTGGCTAGAGGAGAGGATGGGAACAGGTAAGGGGTAGGCTGCCAAGAGGGTATGTATGGGAAGCGCAGTGGGCAAGGAGAGAGGAAAAGATGGGGAGGGCAAAGGGGGATATGTTAATGGGAATAAGGAAGGAGATGGAGACAGTGAGGGGGAAAGAGGGAGGAAGGGAGGGGGTGATGGTTATAAAGATGAGAATAGAGGTGGGATGGTGGAAGGTAATTGGGGTGTATGTGAATGGGGACTTGCGGGAGTAATTGGAGGTGTTGGGAGACTGAATAGAAGGGAGAGAAAAAAGTGTGAGGGTGATTATAGGGGGGGGGGGATTTCAATGCGAGGACGGGAAGAGAAGGGGGTGGGATAGCAGGGGAAGAAGAGGGAAACGGGAAAGGGAGTAGGAGATCCAAAGATGAGAGGATGAATGCAGAAGGAAGGAGGTTATGTGGGTATTTAGAGGAGAGGGGGTGGAGGATACTAAATGGGAACGTAAAGGGAGATGAGTTAGGGGAATGGACATTTATAGGAAAGAGTGGGAATTCAGTGATAGATTATATATTGGGAGATGAGGATACGAGGGATGGGGTGAAAAGAATGGAGATTGGGGAAAGAGTGGACTCGGACCACCTGCCTCTGACGGTATGGCTTAAGGGAGAAAGGGCAGGGGGAACAAGGAGGGGGGAAGGAGGGTGGAGAAGGTTGGTGGGGTGTTGGACAGAGGAAGGGGTGGAGGAGTGCAGGAGGAAGTTTGGGAAGAAGGGTGGGGCAGAGAAGGGAGTAGAGGAAGATTGTAAAAAATTGAAGGGCAAGGTAAAGGAGGTGATAGAGGGGATGGGGAAGAAGAGAAGAGGGGAGAAGAAAGGTTGGTGGGATGAGGAATGTAGAGAAGAAATAAAGGAGCTGAGGGAGGAGTTGAGGAGATGGAGAAAGAGGGGTGAGGAGGGGATAGAAGTAAAGGAGAAGAAGGTAGCATACAAGAATCTATGCGAGGAGAAGAAGGAAAAGGAGAGGGAAAAATGGAAAAGAGTGTTAGAGGGAATAAAAACGGAAAGATATGGCAGCTGATAAGGAAGGAAAGGAGGAAAGGGTCATGGGTGGATGAGAGAATAAGGATGGACGAGTGGGATAAGCATTTTAGGGAACTATTGTAAGAGCAGTATTTTTAAGTAACCACTTTATTAACAGATAGTAAGACAATAATCACAATACAACGAGACAATTACACAAATACTTCGCGCGCCGAAAGAATATAAAAGAAAACCTAGTCCGTAGTCCGTATTCGTAATCCGTGTTCGTAGCCGTTTGTCGTAATCGTAATTATATCGTATCGGATCGTATCGTATCGTAACGTTCGCCTTTGCCGTATGATCGCTCTTTCGCGAATCCCCGGTCGCGGCGCGGACGCGTCGTTTTATCCGCACCTTCATCGAACGTTCTCGATCTTTTCCTACATAATTTGAACGTTAGGGTAAACGGCCTAACGCCTGCCGCTCGTTCTCGCGGTCGCTACTGTTTGTTGTGTTACGCGGTCACAACACCGTCGCCGCTCACGCAGACGCGCACACACATGCTCGCGCGCGTCCTTCGGTCGCAGGAGAGTTCAACGGCCTCGTTTAGGCGTTTTTATGCCTGTTTAGATGTCCTCCGTGGTCGCGAACTCTCCTTTCCGCGCCTGCCTCCTACACTATTGGGGGGGGTCGGTAGAGTGGAGGGTGAGGAAGGGAGAGACAAAAAGGAGAGAGGAGGATGCAGAAGAGGAAATAGAAAGGGGGGAGATCAGTAGGGTGGTGAAAGGTTTGAAAGAGGAAAAAGCGGCAAGGGGGATGGGATACCGAACGAGGTGTGGAAGTATGGAGGGGAAGAAGTGGAGGAGTTGTTGTGGAGGGTGTGTAATAAGGTATGGAGGGGGGAAAGATGACCTCCTCTCTCTCTCTCTCTCTCTCTCTCTCTGTGCGTGTGTGTGTGTGTGTGTGTGGGGGGACATGTTATGTAATGGGATTGTAACCCTGAGGGGAAGAATAAATGAATACATACTTTATAAGTTATGATTGAAGTACCGTTATTACCATTATGTATTTCATAAAAACGCAGAAACTCTCGGGCTGCCCGATGTGCCATCAAGTATCGCGCACCCGAATCGAGCCCGCCCAACTTTCTGCGAGCCGATCCGAACCCGAACATCGGGCTGCCCGCACATGCCTAGATATTAGAGAATGACTGTGTTTTGCACCGAGGTTGCAGGAATGTTCTTTCGTCTTTGGCGGGACAGTGTCGTGGGAGGGCTAATTTATGACACCCTCCACTGTCAATGTCACGGCGTGGGCCATCGGCACAAGATGCTAATTCGCAACAGGTTGCTTTCCAACCGTTAGAGATATTGAAATCAAATTTTTACTGCAAATATGTAGAATATATTCATTTTTATGTAAAGATAAAAATTAGATTAAAATCAATTGATAAATATAGTTTGTCAAACTATTTGTTACCGACCAAGCGGTGTGTGAGTGTGCTGCCACGTCAGTTCCCATAGCCTCCCTGACAAACAACATGCTGCTGAGTATTGCTAATCATTTCTCGATAATGCACAAGTTGGACTTCTGAGTCCGATATTGTGAATGGCCATATTGTGACGTCATGTTTGCTGATGAAGCCTGACTTACCGGCAACATATTTTCTCTTTTCCTCTGTTTTACCGATACAGTGACTGCTGACGACGAGAAAGATCGGGAAAAAAGTACAGCGCTCGTAGTAAAAAATGCCGGAACTATATTCTGATGAAACACTGAATGATCCAATTTTTCTGGGGGTCCGCTCTCATTTGTTTGATATGTAAGTATACAACGTGATCGGCGTGGCATGGAGATTCAATATGTTCCCGCTAGGGTGCAATCCCGCTACGATCTCCATACGAACTCTAAATCTCTTGATATTTACGATAATGTGTCACTCGACAGGCAGCATGCTGCTGAATATTGCAAATTACGGCTAAAAAACGCAAAAGTAGGACTTATGAGGGATATTGCACCCTAGATTTAACTTTTATCTAGCGCTTTTGACTACAGAACAGTCCTATCTTTGCATTATTAACAAATGAGAGCTGGCCTCCTACACCCTTACAAATCTCGTGTACGTGTGCGGAACTAGGGAGGGTATGCACCCACACAATCTTGAGCCGCGGTGCCCGCCATAAGGAGACGACGGTACGTCAGAGTGGGGCCGAGCCGGCGGAGGGGTTTTGCCCCCCCCCCCCCCCCCCGTGGGTCGGGGGTAGCTCGATGCGGGAGTGTTCGTACGTGTCGTACTGTTGTGTTCGTCTTTTATTTTCTCACTATAAACGTGAAAGAAAATAATACAACTACGTTCTGAGTCAGCAGTAAAATAGATTGACATCTCGCCAAAAACGATCAACTCTTTCGAATTTCACAATTAATATTAATTAATATTTTGCAAGATTCTTTAAAGCTAAAATTTATGTTGTTTAAATGAAATATGCATGAAAATATATAGTAAATTTCAATTTAATTTCTTTTTCAAATTCAGTTACAAAATATGTTCAAAATGGATACGTATTAACAGTGTTAATAAATTGTAGAAATGCGAATAATAGTTATACGAATGGAGAAATGTATAAATAAAATGTATAAAATAAATGTATGCGTAATGTTATTTGTTGAAATTCAACGATACCATAGCGTCTTAGGCATAAGGATTTAGGCGTAAGGGGCGGTTCTCCCAAGGACAGAAGGACTCGGGCGGAATCATAAAGTCGAGACCGTAGTCTGTTAGTCAGTCTGGTAGAAGCAGCTAGCCTGTGTAGGTCGCAACTTTTGAAAGAGCTTTCACTTACACTATTTACGTAAGGATTGAACACTCGATACGCGGAAACATTGTGCCGTTATTTATACCAACACCTTTATAATACTAATAAAGTATATACGGAATAAAGTGTAGTTTGCTGAATACCGTACTATTAAAGAACATTTCCAACAGGTTATGGGCCCAGGACCCTGTGTTTAGTGTTAAATAGTGTACTAAAGTGTTTGCATAAA
This sequence comes from Halictus rubicundus, assembly GCF_050948215.1. Lineage (NCBI taxonomy): Eukaryota > Metazoa > Arthropoda > Insecta > Hymenoptera > Halictidae > Halictus > Halictus rubicundus. The sequence goes on from NC_135155.1 coordinate 969,966, forward strand.
GTGAAATCATAATGGCAGAAAGTGCGGGATTTCGTTTCGCTATTCAAAAGTTAAATGGTGAGAATTACCCAGTATGGAGCTACAGAGTGGAACTCCTACTGATAAAGGACAACTTGTGGGATGTCATAAAGAAAGAGATGCCTACTACGCCTGATGATGCATGGTCAAAAAGGGATGACCAAGCGCGTGCTACAATTGGATTGCTGGTGGAAGACAACCAGCTACAGCACATAAGGACCGCGAGAACAGCACGAGAGGCATGGGAAGCATTGAAAGGCTATCACCAAAAGGCTACGCTGACAAGTAAGGTACTTTTATTAAAAAGAGCATGCAGAATGATTCTAAAGGAAGGCGGGGATATGGAAGAGCATATCACGACGTTTTCAAATTATATAAACCAACTGGCAGCTCTTGGACAGGAATTGCCTGATAATCTTGTGGCAGCAATTTTATTAGGAAGTCTACCAGAATCATATGAAACTCTTGTAACTGCTTTAGAGAGTAGATTCGAAAATGAGCTCAGTACTCAATTTGTAAAGAGTAAATTAATAGATGAGTACAAGAGACGAAAGGGCGCGAAAGATGCTAAAGACAATTTTGAAAAAGCAGCTATGAAAACTGCTTATAATGGAAACACTAGCGCGCAATCAAAGAAGGATTGTTTCTTTTGTAAAAAACCAGGACATTTCAAAAGCGAATGTATTAAATATAAGGTCTGGAAAAGTAAACAGGAAAAAGCAAACAAAGTTTCGAAAGAAAAAACTTCGATGGATTATTGCTTTTACGCAAAGGACGGAACGGCTAAGGAATTGTATTTCGGGGCGAAGACGACCAAAGGGAAAGCAAATTCTTGGGTTGTCGATTCGGGTGCGACAAACCACATGGCGACAACAAGGGAATTTTTCCATGAATTTGACTCTGGCAGGAAGGGACACGTTTGCCTTGCAGACGAAGAAAAAATGGCTAGAGTGGAAGGCATGGGTGCAGGGATAATCAGGTACGTCGACGTTCCTGGGAATGTTTCAGAAATACACATAAAGGATGTGCTGTACGTTCCGACCCTTGACTGTAATTTATTATCGGTCAAGAGGCTTACGAAGGACGGATACAGGCTTGACTTCAAGGGACAGAAGTGTCGAATTCTAAAAGATGGGAAACTGCAGGCGACCGTATGTCTGTCTCCAGAGCTGTACGAGCTCAAGACGGTCGAAAAAGCCTGTGCAGTAAACAGTGTCATAAATAAGGGCCACACTCAGGATTGCCAGCATGCGTGGCATCGGCGTTTCGGGCACCGAGACCCGGTCGCAATTAAGGAGTTGGCCGAAAAAGGTCTAGCGACGGGAATTAGGGTGAAGGACTGCAAGACGCGCGAGACCTGTGAATGCTGCGTGAAAGGTAAAATGGCACGAATACCTTTTCCCAAAGAATCAGTCAATAAAAGCCGAGAAATTTTTGACCTTATACACACCGATGTTTGCGGACCTATGCAAACCATGACTCCAGGTAATAAAAGATATATTTTAACAATCATAGACGATTTTTCTAGATATACGAAAGTTTGCCTAATGAGTCGGAAAAATGAAGCAGCTACATTCATCAAGAACTTTATTGAAATGGTGAAAACAGAATTTAATAAGAAACCTAAGGTAATAAGGTCGGATCGAGGAAGGGAATATATTAACGAAGATTTGCAAAGTTATTTAAGGAATCAAGGAATCAAGTCTCAATTCACAGCCACTTATTCGCCACAACAGAACGGGGTAGCAGAACGGAAAAATAGATCTTTGCTGGAAATGGCAAGATGTATGCTACTGGATGCAAATCTTGAAAAGAAATACTGGGGCGAAGCGGTATGTACAGCAAATTATTTGCAAAATAGGTTGCCAACCAGAGCAACAGGAAGGACTCCGTATGAGCTGTGGTATCGGAGAAAACCAGACGTAAGCAATTTGCATGTATTCGGATGTAAAGCATATGTACTATATGTTCACAAAGAACAGAGGCAAAAATTAGATGAAAAAGCAGAGAAATTTATTTTTGTCGGATACTCTGAGGAGTCAAAAGCATATCGCTCATTAAGTAAGGAAACAAATCGAGTAAAAATTAGTCGAGACGTAATTTTTGTGGATGGGATCCGTGAAAAGAGAATTGATACAGAAGATTTAATGCACGATGAGGTTACAATTTCAAGGGCCGAAACGACGGTTACAGCAAATCAAGGAAGCGTGCAAGAAGACATCACGGAAGAAATATCGTCGTCGGAAGAAATATCGTCATCGGAAGACGATAGCGAAGGCAGGTTTTGTTCTGCAGACGAAACGGACAGTGACTTTCACGTGAATTTAGGCAACAGAACAATTCAGTCGCAAAGAAGATGTTCCGAAAGGTCAAACAAAGGCATACCACCGAATAGGTATAGGGCGGCGTCTTTAAAGGCAAAATTAGAGGACAGCGAACCCAGGAGTGTGCAAGAGGCGTTATCAGGACCACTCAAGGACAAGTGGAAAATTGCCATCGAGGATGAGATTAAATCATTAAGGGAAAATGGCACATGGGACATCGTAGAAAGACGAAAAGATCGGGACATTGTCACTAACAAGTGGGTTTTCAAAACAAAGCGAAACGTCGAGGGAAACATCGAAAAGTACAGGGCTCGACTCGTCGCGCGGGGGTTCTCACAGAAGTATGGGACCGACTACGACGAGGTCTTTGCACCTGTTGTCAGACAGACTACCCTTAGGACATTTTGACCATAGCAGGTCAAAAAGGTATGTCGGTCAAGCACTTCGATGCAAAAACGGCATTTTTGAATGGAAACATCACCGAAACAATTTATATGGAACAACCCGAAGGCTATGGCATACCAGGTAAAGAGGATTACGTTTGTAAACTCAAGAAAAGCATTTACGGATTGAAACAAGCAACGAAGGTATGGAATGATAAGCTGAATGGTATATTAAAGAAACAAGGGTTCCAACAGAGCGGTACAGATCCGTGTTTGTACATAAAGAGTGACGGAAAGAAAATAGTTTATATAATTGTTTACGTAGACGATATTTTAATTGCGGCTAAAAAGGTATCAGATATAGATGAAACAGCGAATCGTTTAAAAGGGTATTTTCATCTATGCGATTTAGGATTATTAAGGTATTATTTAAGTATGGAAATTAGGCGTGATAAGGACGGTTTTTATTGTATCAAACAGTCGGAATACATTAAGAAAATATTAACCACATTTGGATTACAGGACGCAAAAGACTCTAGCATACCTTTAGATTTAGGATACATAAAGGGCAGAGAAGACTTTCCATCCATGCCGGAAAATAATAAGTACCAAAAACTAATTGGAGCTTTGTTGTATTTAGCAGTTAACAGCAGACCGGACATTTCAGCAAGTGTTGCGATTTTGAGCCAGCACAATAAGGACCCAACAACGGTTTACTGGACAGAAGCAAAGCGAGTTGTTCGTTATTTAAAAGGAACAATGAACTACGAACTAAGACTCGGTCAAATAGACGGTAAGACAGGCTTAATAGGCTTTGCAGATGCAGATTGGGCACAGGATACAACAAATAGAAAATCGAACAGTGGCTATCTATTCCTGTATTTTGGAGCACCAATCAGCTGGGCCTGTCGAAAGCAGTCGTGTGTGGCATTATCGTCCACAGAAGCCGAATACGTTGCACTCGCAGAAGCATCGCAGGAAGGGGTCTGGTTGAGAAATCTACTGAAGGATTTTAACGGCAAAACGGAAGATACGACAGTGATCTATGAGGACAATCAAAGTTGCCTCAAGCTCATAGAGAATAGGAAATTTAGTAATAGGACTAAACATATAGATACTAAGTTTCACTATCTTAAGGAATTAAAGGAGCGAGGAACTATAGATTTTGAGTATTGCCCTACTGACAACATGTTAGCGGATATGTTAACTAAGCCGTTAGGTAGAGTTAAGTTAAAATGTATTGCGGAACGTTGCGGATTAATCGGTTAAGGATTGCATGCGGAAATATGGTTATCGTTGAGGAAGGGTGTTGAAATTCAACGATACCATAGCGTCTTAGGCATAAGGATTTAGGCGTAAGGGGCGGTTCTCCCAAGGACAGAAGGACTCAGGCGGGATCATAAAGTCGAGACCGTAGTCTGTTAGTCAGTCTGGTAGAAGCAGCTAGCCTGTGCAGGTCGCAACTTTTGAAAGAGCTTTCACTTACACTATTTACATAAGGATTGAACACTCGATACGCGGAAACATTGTGCCGTTATTTATACCAACACCTTTATAATACTAATAAAGTATATACGGAATAAAGTGTAGTTTGCTGAATAACGTACTATTAAAGAACATTTCCAACATTATTTACGTTCAAGATTTATGAAAATTGTATTTCTATAATTTGAAAACGCGGTATCTATATTTATTAATATTGTATTGATCAAGATAATTGTAGATTGTATTGCTCAATAATTGTATGCAGGGTGGAGCATTTAAATGGGAACACCTAAATATCTCGGTTGTTATTAGTCGTACAAAAAATCTCCACAGAATAAAGTTGTACTGTTTCAAGGGGCGAATTTGATGATGGTAAACATTTCTTCTCACGGTCATTTTTTACAAGATTTCAAGGTCATCGATATTTTTTTAAATGGAATCATATATTTTTATTATCGCTATGTGATAACCGAGGTCAAGACGAATCCAACGACCTGTAATATTATGACCTTCACGTGACCTTGAGTACGAAAAATTCATAAAAGTAGAACACTTGATGTAAACAGTGAAATAACGATGACATGATCCCCCTAGGGTTTCAAGAGATGTTCTTGAACCTTGACTAATGACTAATTTTAAAGATACCCTGAGAGAAATCATACTTCTCGACAAAGTTACGACCGCATAGTTCAATTGTTTTTTGAAACAGGGAGTATTAAATCACTGAACAGAAAACGATCAAAGCCTGCTCCTGGAGAAGATGCCGAAACTTTTGTATTGGCTACAGTCAATATTGATCTTACTACAAGTTGTCGAAAAATTCGACGTTCTTTATTGCAACGTCATAAATTTCATCCACACCATATTTCCTCACATCAGGAGCTTCATGGCAACGACTTTGAGAATCGTGTTGCTTTTTGTACATGGACATTGTAGCAAATACAAAGACATGAATATTTTATAATGTTCTCATTACTGACGAAGCTCCTTTTTCTAACCATGGACAACTGAATACACATAATATGCATTATTGGTGCACTGAAAACCCAAAATGGCTTCGACAAGTTGTACACCAGCGCCCATGGAGTGTAAATATATGGTGTGGAATCGTTGGTGATAACAAACTCAAGGTCACGTGAAGGTCATAATATTACAGGTCGTTGGATTCGTCTTGACCTCGGCTATCACATAGCGATAATAAAAATATATGATTCCATTTAGAAAAATATCGATGACCTTGAAATCTTGTAAAAAAATGACTTTGAGAAAAAATTTTTACCCTCAACAAATTTGCCCTTTGAAACAGTACAACTTTACTCTGTGGAGATTTTTTGTAGAACTAATAATAACCGAGATATTTAGGTGTTCCCATTTAAATGCTCCACCCCGTATATAACATAATGACATCAAATAAAAAAATATAATTTGAACATATAGTCATAACATCACATACATAACTCGTCAATCATTTGTATTCGACCAGATTTGATCATTTTTGTGGATCTAGTTCGAACATTTATCGTTCGTCAGCGTAGAGGGCGTAAAAAAACCAATTGTTTACGTGTCAGACACGAAACCCCAAATGATGATTGGTCTACTCCTATACCTCGTCGTACTGCAGTAGGTTGCAGTGGACGTTTGGTACAGCGCTCCCTACACCATCATGTGGGGCCGGCGGCACTAGTGCGCATGTGCCGTGTGGCATGCGCTAGTGCGCGTGCGTTTTCCGCGCGTTCGCAGCGAGGAGCGCCTCGCCGTCGATTCTGTCTCTTTCGCTAGACAGACTCTGTAGTGTACAGTCGTATTGCGTATCTCTACAACGTTGACTCAGCGGCGTACTTCCGCCATTACGTGCCGGCTCCGTATATTGTTGTCGCGATTCGTTCTCGAGTGTCGCGAGTTCTCCTTCTGAGTTTGTTTAATAAAACTCGTTATCTCGGTCGTTACCCGACGTGTTGGTCATTCACGAGGAGTGGGCCTCGTGTTCTTAACCTATTCATTATTCGCCGCGGCCACGTGGCGCGTCCATCTTGGACACTGTTCGTCTGGACATTTATTTCGAGCGTTCTCATCCGAGAACGTGTGGCTTCTGGCCACTGGTGACCCCGATTCCTCGCTTGGTGCGAGTTTACCGTTCCCAGTCCGACACATCCGTGAAGGACCGTCGGAACAGCGTATCAATCCCTCACATCGGTGTGTTCGGTGGTCGTGGAACCCACATTGGTGTGAGGGAAATCCCCACAATCAAATATCTGTTACACCATCTAACGACGATTTTAGTAACTGCAACTACTGCTATTTCAGTTACAACGACACGGGATGCGCATTAACAATTATACACTTAAATGTTTAAAGACCATTAAAAGCGACTATTTTTCATTACTTTATAGAAAAAATAAAAATGTATTTACATTATAATGAATGTATTATAATGTATTATAATGATAATAGTCGCTTTTGGTCTTCTTTAAACTAAAGCCACCGACGAGATATATATAAAGACTGCCAGCCCCTGTGTTAAACTGCGAGTCTCAAAGTGGGTGCCAGGTGGGTGCTGGGATCGGTCGGTAACGGCCCCAATCACCGACGAGATATATATAAAGACTGCCAGTAGGGCTGTGCGAGTACCCGAAAATGCGAGCCGAGCTTAGCTCGGCTCGATTGTGCGAGTCGAGTCGAGTACTCGCACGATGCGAGCTACTCGCAACGATGCGAGCTATCCGCACCGATGCGAGCTGCTCGCAACGAAGCGAACGGCTCGAAATAAAATCAGGCGTAAAATGACATGATGCGAGTTACAGCGGGAAGATCAGCACATCGATATTATCAAGCATTTTAGTATATTGACAATGCTAAATGTTTGCGATGTTTTATTGTATATTTTGATATTGAAATGTTGATTCAGAATTTGTATAACCCTTATTGAAAATAATTATGCAATAACAACTATTTCCTAGATTTATGTAAATAACTAGATGTGAAGAACGGTATTTTATATATTCCTTTATATTATACTCCGGGGTTCAGTGTACAGTCGTAAAAATGTGTTGTTGCAAAATTGTTTATAATGTTGAAAATTAACGTTAAACTTCGTTAAATAGTTTTTGAAGGAATGGATATATAAATATTGTATAATATTGATGTGTATTTATACGAGGTCGCCGCCGCGTCTACAATGTATGCTGGCGGTTCTTCGGCGTGCTCTTTGATCGGCGTGATCTTTGGTCGGCGTGACAGCTACTAGATGACATGTAATGAAAACTCAGGAAAAATTGCGTTATATAATTGCGTTAATTGTCTAGCTAGGAAGTAGATTGAACTTTGCTGCCACTACGAATTATTTGGTAGTTAGCATGATTTTGGACCATCGTATAAAAGATCGACTGTTATCCACGGAGAAGAGCCAACAATTGCAAATTGAAAAATGATTTCGAGATGAAAATCGGTAAACTTTTTACAAACATTAAAATATTAACTAAACAGAAAGTATGACGAGTGTTGAACGTAGACATCAGATCCTTTTAAAAGGACCTAGCCGATTTATGGTCAAAACTGCCCTTGGAGGTTTTTCAATGATTAATGAACAATTCGAAAGCTGACTAAGAAAAACCCCTCTGAGTAAAATTTCAACCCCCTATCTTGCCCATGAGGTTGGTTACAGGGTAAATTAGATTTCGCGCTTCTCCGCGTATTTTCCGCACTCTGATGCTTCCTAAAATTCTGAAAAAATGTGACATATTTTGGATTCTAAGGCTGACTTTTGATAATTTTTTCAGATTTTTTTGTTACAAACTGTGGTCGTAAAAAAATGAAAAACCTCCAAAAAATCGGAAAAATGCAGATTCTTCAAAAATGTGAAAACATACTATTCTACTGTTTAGTTCCTTGTTAAAGTACTATAGCAGGCAGTGTCGTCAATTTTTTTTAGATTTTTTGTTGTGAGACATCATCGTCAAAAAACAATAAAAACCAAATTTTTTCGACGTTTTTGCTATTAGGAGGAAAGTTACATTTGTTGGTTTTATCGCAGATATATATTAAGTAATTTTTAGCATTATTAAATTGAAACAAGTAATTGTTTGACCTAAGAAATGTGATTTAAGAGAAAGAATAAATTGTATTTTGTGTGATATATACCAGAATGTTCGTAAAGTTTTGTAACATCGCCAGACGTCGAACTAAGGAGCGGATATGCTGGGGTTCTTATCCCGTCGGTGGTAAATGTTTTTTCCCATACATCATTTTTATTTTTTCAATTTCTTATATTATTTATTCATGTGATTTTAACAATATTTTTTTAATGTTCTAAAAATATTGAAGTAACATTGATTAGGCAATGAATATTTATATTATTGTGTTCGTCCACGATTTCCGCCAGATATGAAATTGCTTGTGAAAATTGGTAAGATTCCGTGAAAAGAATTTTGAAATCCACTTCTGTCATTTCCAGAAAATCAAGAAATCAATACTGTTTGAAATGGAATCTTTTTGCGGTTCCAATTGTTTTGACCATCTTAATCGGCTATGCCCTTTTAAATCTTATCACCTATACGTGCACAGTACCGAATGACAGGCTGTTGGAACTTCCAACATGTGTGAAAGGTTGTAGACTGGCACATATTGGCACGAATGCGTACAAATATATATCAATATTATACAATATTTATATATCCATTCCTTTCAAAAACTATTTAACGAAGTTTAACGTTAATTTTCAACATTATAAACAATTTTGCGACAATACATTTTTACGACTGTACACTGAACCGGAGTATAATATAAAGGAATATATAAAATACCGTTCTTCACATCTAGTTATTTACATAAATCTAGGAAATAGTTGTTATTGCATAATTATTTTCAATAAGGGTTATACAAATTCTGAATCAACATTTCACTATCAAAATATATAATAAAACATCGCAAACATTTAGCATTGTCAATATACTAAAATGCTTGATAATATCGATGTGCTGATCTTCCCGCTGTAACTCGCATCATGTCATTTTACGCCTGATTTTATTTCGAGCCGTTCGCTTCGTTGCGAGCAGCTCGCATCGTGCGAGTACTCGACTCGACTCGAAAAGCGAGTCCCGGCTCGACTCGACCCGAGCTCGGCTCGCATATGCGAGCTTGGCTGCAGGCCTAACTGCCAGCCCCTGTGTTAAACTGCGAGTCTCAAAGTGGGTCCCAGGTGGGTACTGGGAGCGGTCGGTAACGGCCCCAATGTCGAGATACTCTCGTCGGTTGTGGAACTAAGAAGGTGGAACTATCATTGATCTCAAATACCAACATCGCTAAACATGCCGCGCTCGCTACCTAAATAGAACATTTGCTCGTGAATTACGGAAAAAACGACAGTGACAGAGGCAATAAATAAACGTATAATGCGTAGAATGAAAATAATTATCTTTTATTGTATAATTTCATTACACTCTTATTGCCTACTTATTTTCCATATTGTTCACCATTGTAAACATTATTTTATAATCGAAAATTTCTAGGTGTAATTAATTAATTTAGAACTTATTGCGACATTTATAAAATAATGATTATTCAACAAAATATATTATGTAATAGTTATAGAATAAAAAAAAAGAATAAATACAATATTCAAGTAATGACAAAATTCAATCGTTCTTATTGTCATCCGTAGTAAAAAACAGAAAATTAATTGTTCTACTTATTTAACCGATAATACCACTTCTAATGCTGGACTGCAATTATTCAAATAGAGGTAGTAACGAAATAAAAGTGTTATGTAATGAAACTAACTTTCGACGGCTCTTATCGATATAAAGCTATTTGGTGGCAGTATTATTGCTATTTGTACAAACACACAGATACACAGATTCTTGTATCTTGCAATGCACGTTGTTTTTTTCTCCGTCAACCGATTTCGATGAAATTTTCAGTTTGTGTATCACTAACATAGAGGAAACGACACATATTTTAAATTTTTATTGCGAATTTAAATAAAAAAGTTTTGAAAAGTGTCTAAGTCATTTTAAGTTTTAATTATAATTGTATTGTTTGTTATTTTTTATACCTTATAGTATTGTTTCTTTACATTTTATATTTTTTATATTTTATAAGCAACAAACTTTATGTATAATCAATAATTGTATTGTTAAATTTCATTTTCTGTGAGTAATTGTCAATACATATACATTAGTAACCACATCTAGACTTTTGCCCGAAATTCGGCAATTTGTCCGCACTGTGCAAAGCGGCGAAAAGCGAGCAGTCGAACTCGAGGCGAGAAGGACTCTCCGCGTCTCTTTCTTTTCATACGCTGTCCTTCTTCGCGTCCGAAACTTCAATCGTTCATTACACAAGTAAATATCATCGGAATTGTATCATATTTGGTTTCATTTTAATCAGAAAAATGCCACGAATATGTTGGTAAAAGTTTCATTAAAAAATAACGAAAAATAAAGAAGTTTTGTAATTGGATTAGTAGTGGTCTTCTGGTCTCACACCGATATAGCCGACAATGTGTGGCCCGCTCCTCGGCGACGGCGGTTCTCGAGTTTCGCTGTCCGCTTCTCCATGCAACATTATATCGGAGACGGATATTCTCTCCGTTTGAATGCCAGTCATTTTGGAGTGCCCAGAGTTGGGCATTATTTAGACAAAAAATTATTTAAATAACGATTCGAATAAAAGATACTTCATCTTTATTCGTTATTCGAAGGTTCGAATAAAAAAGGTATCTTTACTCGACGAGTATCGAATAAATAATTTTATTCGACGAGAATTTATCCGACGAATAAAGATACTTTTTCTTATTCAGCGGATTTATTCAAACTTCGAGAAATTTTTTCATCTTTCATCTGTATCTTTTATTCAAAGGCTTCGAATAAATGTTCGAATAACTTTTGCCGAGCGCCGAGCTTCAAAGGCCCAGCGACGACAGACTACATACAATGTATGCGGATGGAGAATCGCGCACGTATGAAAGTTTAAACTTTTAGATTTTTCAATATATCCTCATAAAATTGTGAAGAGCGAATGGAGGAGATTGTCCTGATGAAAATGAGGTCAAATTCGAGTATAATCGAACAAGTTTCACTGATACGTAATGTTACGATAAAAATTACAATCTCATTAAAGACAGTCCAAATGATGTCGTGTTTAGACTCATTTTGAGCGAGATAAGCTCTTGTCACGTCCGGCGGTTCGCCGATAAACGCCTAAGTAAGGACCATTAGTACTATCACACGGGAAAATTAATAAGATCAAAATATACGTGACAACCCGACGCGGTTAGAGATACGCCGACTGATCTTCCTGCAAGACACGCAGATGAAGACCAGATTACAAATTAGACGCAAAAAAGGAAGATATCAAATTACCCCGAACCATAAGAAAAGACGACGACTTCATATTGGCAACACACAGCTGACGAAGCAAGAAACATCAAGAAGATCGGGAAGCAGAAACGCTAAACCAGCACTTCAAGAAAACAAAGGACCGCCCACATTATAAAAAGGAGACCAGCTCTTCAATTAGAATTCACTCTGTTCAAAACCAGTGCTACTGTGTAGTTCCGTCGACAGGCCCTTATATCATACACGCGTCGCGCCGGCAGTAAAACAGTGTCACCAAAATTCGAAAACCCTTGCGTAAAGTGTCCGCGTGTGCCCCAGCGTCCAGCGGCCACAATCAGCGAGCGCCCCTTCAACGCCCACAATCAGCGAGCGCCCCTTCAACGCCCACAACCAGCGAGCGCCCAAAAACCCCACAACCACGACCTGCGAGCGTCTACCAGCGACTCGGTAAATTAAACGTTTTATTAAGCGATTTGTTATAAGTGCTCTAGCGTATGTGCTATAAGGATTCACACATGTATGAGCTGATTCAGAACTAGAGTCTAAATAAACCGGTTATTTCCCGTTTTTATATAAAAACTAAAGTACAATTTATTTAACCAGCCCTCAATCTCCCGAACCAAAGCCGGTGAACGCAGGTAGGTTCAAAACTGCGCCTTATCCCCGGAAATTTATAAACAGCCCCATCTGGGACGTAACACTCTACAACTCATTCGTATTAACAATATTGTTCTGATTAAAAACATAAAAGCATAAATTGCCAATAATGCACGATTCTCCATCTGCTTACATTGTAGGCTGTTGGTCGGTCGCTGGTCTTTGAAGTTCCGAGCTCGTAGGGTCGCGACATATCTGTGTGAAACAACTACCAATCCAATTGCAAAACTTCATTATTTTTCATGATTTTTTTATGGGACTTGCGCCAACTAATTCGTGGCATTCTTCTGATTAAAATGACACTAAACACGGTACAAATGGGACTGTATTTAGTATTTTTATCCGTAGATTTATTCGAAGGTGCCCCCGAGCATGAGACAGAAAAATACATTGGGTGATTGGTCTACTCCTATACCTCGTCTGTGATTGTAGGTTGACTAGCGAGTCACAAAAATCATCGCTAGATGGTGGCACCTGATAAAAATTTGCTGCTAGCAGGCTCTGCTTCCAATATCGCGCTTATTGTTAGTTACGAAAACAGATAGGTAGACCAACCGCGATCGTGTTGCACAAATCTTGCGCAATGTAAAAGAGTGATTTCTCTTGGTAAAGCCATTTTAATCACGAAAAAAATTTTTTTAACAGAAACCAATTTCTATTCTTCACCTTATTTATTAACATAAAGAAATCTTTAAAAAGTAAACAAATTTAGGAGTGTGAAAGTGGAGGATTTATCTTTTCAAATAAACCTAGGTAAATTATCAGAAAGTCACAGCAGTTCAAAGAATTACTTTGTTGTCAAAAAAATATCTTTTAAATACATACGTGAAACAGTGTATGTACAATATAGTAAACTTTTATAAATTTTGTCAATGTATTATGTACATCAATTTTATAATTGCTTTATGAAAATTTTATGGGCTCATGGAATCATATTCAAATAGTAATAAAATAACGTACTTACGTTCACTTTGAATAAGAACTGGAGCACCGAGTTCTAATGCAACTTCTTGCGGTGACAAAAGAGCCATATCTCTGGCAGCTGTTTCAGCAGGTACAGGTTTTCCACCTAGGTGAACAGAATAAATCAACCTCGTAGCACCATTTTCCGTTACGCTTGTATTTTGCATTCTAACTTGAACGATCTCCTCTGTCGAATAATTGAATGACCGTAATTCTGAATGCTTGTTTGCATTCTCCCCTTCAATGTCATTCGATAACAATTTTCTTGTAATGGGTCGACTTCTTGGAGGAATCTGAAAATTATGTACCACACAGGATAAACTTATGCTGTTTATTATCATAGTCATAGGTTTTTTTTAAGTGACATGTAAACTGAATAATGATAAAGGTTCTATAGAACCTTTAGTCAGCCAAACTTGCTTCGAGTAAATCTTGATGAATGTTTGTAATCGTATTTTGCGAGCAAAAGCCGGTCATTTTGGTGTCAAAAGCATGCTTCAAGCAGGATTTGGTCCCTGGTCGTAAATAATTTGCCACCAAAATTTGTCGACAAATTCCGAGTCTAATGCGGAAATAGATGGCTCGGTATTTGAGTGCAAAGTTTGCATGCAAAATTCCATGCCAAATACAAATCGATACGAACCCTTGGCCTCCGTATAGAGGATAGATCAGTCGCACTAAGAGTAAATATCAGGCAAAATCGGAGGAAATCTTTCTGTATGAGGGAAAACGGAATTCGAAATTAAATAATTTTAAGTTTTATTTATTTTTTAAGATTGAAATATTTTCAGATCTTAAAATTATAGTTGTAACGTAAGGATGTGGTGGGTGCTTGCGGAATAATAGGAATCGGAAAATCTGGGGACACACGATATATTTTCCAAAATGTGTGTAACGATCCTAACCTCGGCGCGAGCCTTCCCCTGCCCGCGCACCGGCGAAGACCGTGGCCGATCACACCGTAGGCGCGCCGCGCCAGTACGAACCGCGACCGCGAGAGGGCCAACGCCGCGATGGGCCGCTCTCGCGAGTAAAGATGATCGGCCACGGGGATAAGTACCGCCACCGGGCACGGAGAAAGGCATTCCGGATGACGAGAGACAACGGTCTATTAGTAGAATATATGAACGACCACCGTACTCCGACCTCGAGGCTGCTTTTCACCTCCACCTCCCTCTTTCCTCCAACGGGTCCGACGGTGACCGCGGCGAGCGCCGCTCCCGTCGAGCATAACCCGCTCCCCGCTAACCCACCGGTTTACGGAGAGCGAGAACGGCGACCATCCTGCTCTGTCCGGTGCGCGGAGTGAATAACAGGAGCGCCGGGCGATAGAGCACTCTAGGCACGAACCCTAGTGCAGGCCGTTGAGGCCCCGGGGTGTCGCGACGGCGTCTTCCCCCGCTCCCGTCCTCGGGCAGGTGCCCTCCCGATGTACCGGCGCAACCGACCGACCAGGCGCGTCCGCCGTAGACATTAAGCCGTCGCCGTTACACCGTAATCATTAAGCCGTCGCCGTTCCACCGTAGACATTAAGCCGTCGCCGTTACCGTTACACCGTAGTCAGTAAGCCACATCTGTCGTCCTAAGTTACCTTGTACATAATTAGTCGATAAGTAAATATACGTTATACGCAGCCGAAACCCGTCTCCTCATTCGCGGCTCAGGGACCCCCGACGGCCGACTAAGCCGGCATGCTCTCCCGCACCGCCGATCGTTACATGTGATTACGAATGATGGGAGATTAGTTTTTTATACAAAATATATTTTTGCAAGAGAGAGTTAGTTAGCAACGAATTATTTCAGAAAAGATTTTTACGCGATACCACCGGGCGTCCGGTTTATTTCAACCGTACTCTTCCTCTGGAGAAACGACGACGACTCGGTTACGCCTGTTTTCCGTACGGCCGTTGTCTCCGAAACGTACAGAGGAACCAGGCGTTCCTACTCTCAGGCGGCCAGGAAGCTACCCTGTTCTTTCCTCTCGGCGGGCGGTCGGCCTTCATGGTCGTCCTCTCCCATATGTCCAGAGAGGCGTCCAGGTGCAACCCCTGTCCTCTCCTGGGCTGCTGGGCGTCCAATAGAATTGCTTCATACTCTCCCTTTCTGCGGGCGGCCGTGGTCTTACCTCGTCTCCTCCCAAAGGTGCAGCAAAAGGGCTCGCTCCGCGGTAATCTACCGGTATTTATACGAACTCATTGCTAACTTTATCAAAAACGCGTTACTAGGTGTCTAGAAGGTTCCAGACCCCGCGGTCCCCTCGAACCGCCGGCCACACTACCCCGGCGCAATTCTTCTGTTACATTGGGGGGGGGGGAAGGGATTTTGACCCTTTCTTATTCCTCGTCGCGTTACATAGTGTGTTTTTTCTCCTATAGCAAGTTTCCTCCGATTTTGCCCGATATTTACTCTTAGTGCGACCGACCTGCCCTCTATACGGTGGCCAATATTTGGTATCAATTTGTTTTCCATTTGGCATGGAATTCCGCCTGCAAACTTTGAACTCAAATACCACGCCTAATGCGGAAATAGATGAGTCGGAATTTCTAAACAAATCTTGGTGGCAAATTCAAAGCAAGTCAAGAGCAAATTGTTTACTGGGTAGTTATGTATTAATGATTTAGTGCATTGTTACGAGCCAGGGCTGCGAGCAACGCGAGAGGCCGGCGACGGGTTGTTACCCCAGGAATATGGTTTCAATTTGTTAGTTAGGTACGCGGACGCACCCAATGCGAAATCGGGGAGCCGCTAGGATAGTTGACGTCGAGGACGCACCTGATGCGAAATCAGGGAACCTCTGGGAGGTTGGAGTCAAACGCAGACGCACCCGATGCGAAACCGAGGAGCTACTAGGAGGATGAAACTTTGTGAACGCACCCAATGCGAAATCGGGGAGTCACTAGGTTGGACACGCGGCGAACCCGATTTGAAAGGAAGGTGGAAAACTCACAGACGCATCTGATGCAAAATCAGGGAGCTGCTAGGATACGGAAGAACCCAATGCATAATCGGGGATCCTCTAGGATGGTATAGTTTTCGTAGACGCACCCAATGCGGAACCGGGGAGCCACTAGGTGGGAGAAATCTTCGTTGATTTGAATTTAAGATTAGTAAGCCTCGTAACTTAAATATAATTTAATTGATACAATCCGAGCGGTAAGATTGTATCATGTGGGAACGTTCAATTATTAGATTAGGATATTGGGCAATAATTAAGGGTTGTAGATTTCGCGGGTTAACAAACAAGACAAATATATTCTGATTTAAGATAATTACAAATGTTGTTGTTTGTGTCGCGAGTGAATGTACAATTTGAGAATTTGTTACCTATGATGCACGGTGTTGACGCACTGGCAATGCGGGGTTAGATAGCGATTGTTGAATGCCAAATAGAATATATACCGAACTAACGGAATCTATAAGGTTACGAATTGATTCGAAAGGGACTTTAACCCGATCTCTCTAGACTTGACGCGACGTGACTGCACGAATACTGAACCGCGTCTGAATCTCGACTGAACCGCTTCTCAACTGAACCAAAGAGGATGAAAATGAACGGGTTTATATACCTTGAAAATGAAAGGGGTACTCTGTTTAAGATTTAATATACGTAGGGTCACAGTCACATTTTTTGTCAGTTCTAATGAAAACCAAGCCTCAGTTAGATTTTCGTTAAAAGGGGTTAATGAAGGTTATCCGGGCTATTTCCTATCAGAATATTAATTAACGGATGCCAGAAGGGAGTGTCTAGAGATTTTGATATAAAGAAGGCATACAGTATCTTTTGTTAATAAAAGGGGCCTGTTGGGACGCTTTTCGTTCTCAGAAAAGAGATTACAAATTCTAATCGAAAGGAACGTGGAGAACGTTTCTATATGTAACAGCATAATGCACTATCTAATACAAACAGTTTTTCACTGAAATACGAAAAAAATATTTAAGTATTGGGCAATGAAATTTTCTGATCAATTGAGGGGTCTGCTGCATGAGAGAGCTATACCACAGCACTCATTTTGTGAGATATTAAGGATCAAGGGTAGTCACGTGATCACCGACAAGATACTGTTAAAGATTGCCAGCCCCTGTGTTATTCAGCGGCGCCAAAAGTGGGTCCAAGTGAGCCCGTGGATAAGTGGAACCAACAGTGATCTGAATTACTAACATCGCTAAGAGTTCCGCCACCGACAGGATACTGTTAAAGACTGCCAGCCTCTGTGCTGTTCAGCGAGACCAGAAAGTGGGTCCCAGGTGGGTCCCATATAAAATAATGATTTTTCAACAAAAAATATTCTGTAATAATTATAGAAAATAATTAATAATTAATTGCAACGAGACACATGTGTCTCGTTGCGAGCCGAGTTGTACCTTAGCCCGCACCAATCACCGGTGCGGGCCAGCCGCGCGCCAATCCGCGAAACCGGCCCGGGCGCGGACCAATCGACGTGCGCCGAAGGCTCGCGAACGAGCACACGAGGTCCGCGCTCGGGCTATAAAGATCGCGACGGAACCAGCCGAAGACGGAGTTGGTCTGGAGCAGCTCTCGGGTGAACACCCGGGCCCAGATCCTCTCGCAGCCGCGCCAGATCGTGCTAGCCGCGGTATACTATCGGGCAAACACGACGAGGCGCTGGAATCGGCAGAACGTAAGTGGGTTTACGTCCCTACGTGAAACCGAGACCGCGACCGGATTCTGGGAGGCAGTCGATCACCGGCTTGCTCTTGTCAGAGCACCGAGGGTACGACACTCCGGACCGTCATCCCCACCATCCGGACCTGTTCCCGCGTCCCGCTCTCCCCTCAGGGATCCTGCGTCGCGCTCCGCACGTTCAGTCGTCGATCGGCCGCAGCAGCGTGTGGAACTCGCCTCTCGGTATACTACCGGAGACGAGCGACCTCGCCGGTTTCGGGCCGTAGGCATTAGGTTTACGTCTGTGCCTACGTGCTCGAGCCGCGGTCGGGCGGGGACGACGGGTGGGGTGTTCCGCGGATTCCTTACCCTCTCCTCTCCGCGCCCCGCGTGCCCAGCCCACCAGGAAACCAAAGTCGATTCACTATCGTTCGCTGGGCCGCGGTGGAAATAACATCTCGAGGATCGGGAGAGCTCGGGATCGCGCCGAGAGCGCCCGACTCAGGCACCGCATTAGCGAGCACGGCTCGCCCGCGCTCCCCGCGTACCACGCTCTACGCGTACCGCGATTTTCCCGAACCGCGCCGAGGGCGTCCGAAGACAGGCACCGTTCCAGCGAGCACGGCTCGCCCGCGTCCAGCGTGTATTATTTTCCGCGTACCGCACCGAACCTCCGCGTAGTATACCGGAACCGAAACCGGACCGGCGCCCCGCGGTTAATCTAGGCTAAGTCCACGCGTCATTAGGATAATTATTCTACTTAGGTTAAGCCACCCGCGTCGGGCATCCACTCTCACTGGTTATTCATTTGTTTGTTTGTTTGATTATTATCAGGCCGGCGGAGAGGCAAACGGTCATCGCCAGCCTGTCGCCGGACCATCCGGGAATCCGAGCGATTAAACGAGCAGGCCGCTCCCCGACTCTTTTTTTTTCTTTGCTATCACAACAGTATATACCTATTATTTCTTTTATTTACCATTTCGATTAAATTAATAAACTAGTTTCGTTCATCAACATAGAGTGATTCATTTAACCACCTCATCCTCCCTCCCCGACGAACCCTGGTCGCTGAGCGAATCCAGGGGAGGGACCGCGCGCCTCGCTCGCGCCTCCACGCAAGCGAGACGCTACCGTTACATAATAATTAAAAAAAAGAATAAATACAATTTACAAATAATGACAAAATTTAATCGTTCTTATTGTGATCCTTAGTAAAAAACAGAAATTAATTTTTTAACTTATTTATCCGATAATACCACTTCTAATGCTCGACAGCATTGACTGCAATTATGAAAGTAGAGGTAGTAACGAAATAAAAGTGTTAACTAATGAAAATAACTTTCGGCGGCTCCTACCCATATAATGCTATTTGGAGGCAGTGTTATTACTACTTGGACAAACGCACAGATACGCAGATTCTTATATCTTGCAATGCACGTTGTTTTTTTCTTCGTCAGCCGATTTCGATGAAATTTTTAGTATTTGTATCACTACCATAGATGTATAAGACACATATTTTAAATTTTCATTACGGATTAAAATAAAAAAGTTTTAAAGTGTCTTTTTTGGTTTATCATGTAATTCCTACCAATTGCAATTTTTCAAAATCTGTTCTACAGGTCATTTAGTAAATCAATGCTTTTAATAGTTAAAAAAAAGTCACGTGGTTTGGTCCAATTTTAAAAAGGGTATTCTGATTTAATGCTCAGACAACATGCGCAGTATTCGGACTGTACGCGGATTGTACGCGGACAATTGTTCGTCAGTCTGGATAGGATTTAAGAAATCAAATCATATAAAATTATAGTAATTGTGCGTAAAAGGTTACATCTCGACAATTTTGATAAAATTTAAATATGTTGTAAAACTCAACATTCTGAACAAGTGTTTCCTACACATGTAACCGCTCCTCGACCTTAGTTTCTGAGATATTCACGAAAAACTTGTGACGTTGCAAATTTTGCATCGCCAAGGTACCGCTCCGAGCAACAGAGCGAAGGGACCGGACTGCCTAGAACCACGCTATCGCGAATAGAACGACGGCTCGATAGGTTAGGAAGCGCTCCCCGAGGAACTTCCGGATCGACCTGAGATCGAATTTTGACGAATTTCGCGCGCGCCGAGCCCGGCAAGTTTCAGACACCATCGTAACAACTGACGACGCCTACGTATCCCGCTACCAATATCGAAGGGCGCCTCGCTCCGCGGGGCCATCCCACGATAAACCATGGCCATTACGGAAAATCCGGTGCACCGGTCATTTCGAAGATTGGAGACGCCACACACAGGCCAGACAACCCGGAGGCGACGATGCGGGACGAAGGTCCCTGTCGACCAGCCGACACCCTATTTCGCGGTCCTGCCGCCGCCTCACCTAGCCACTTGCAACGGGGCCTCGGTAAGGGTGGTTTAGGCGCCCCCATATCAGGGGAGATCGGAGATCTACCCCTTTTCCCCGGTCGCGAAGCGCGGCCGGGATGATTTTCGCGTATGGTCTGGGGCCCGAGAACCAGGAGTGGACACGGTCCTGTGGTCTAGAATTTTCGCGCGAGTAGCGCGCCCAATTAGGGAAACGCGGAACGACGACGTAGAGTGGGGATAGCGAGGACCCTGCCGTCGCGCGAACGTGATTTGAAGGATCACTGTCGTGGCAACTTCCGCCTTGTACTAACGTACGCGTTTCTCGGTCACCGTGCATACCAATATCCAGTTCCGTCGCGTGACGATTACCGCTCCGAATTTCGCCGGATCCACGCGCTTACCGATCTCGCACTGCGGGCATAGTGCGGACCCGGTGTACTGTGGGCAGAAATTACCGAACCCTTCCCGCCCGAGCCGACCGGGGCGGAGCCGGAAAAGAAAGTGGAAGAACGAAGACCGGAGGAAGAAAGCGGAGGCGGTAAGTCCACTCAATGATCCTTCTCCGTTTCGATTATCACGAGTTGGTTCTAGGTATTTCGTAGGGGGGGGGGGCGGCCGACAGCGATTCCGTGCCCTCGCGGTCTCGCGAGCTCACGCACTGTCCGTCGGACGAGTAATATCGCGTGCCTCGCCTCGTCGATATAATATTCTCGCCTCGTCGATTTCGCTCGCACCGAAACCGTCGGTGCTTTGAGCTGAGTCGCGGTATTCCCGCCGAAACCTTGTCCGGAAGTCTTCCTCGGAGGAGCCGCCGTCGTTCAGAATTGCAATCGTCCGTTCTCCGCGTTATTCCCCTCGAGTTTCGTCGCGTAGCGTACCGCGTACTTTCCACCGAGTGTTCGCCATCCTTCGGAACCGTAATCGTACCACGACAGTCGCACCGTAAACGCGCCGATCACCAGCGCGCCGCGAAAACTCTCGCTTCCGCGAGAGTAATTTCCTGTGCAGAATTACCGCACACGCGCAGATTATTTTATCGTTCGACTCCCACGCTCTGCAATACCGACACCGATTCGCCAATATTGTATAAAGAGCGCGGGCTCTCGGGGTGCGGCCACGTGGCCGCCTGCTTGTGAAATCTGACGCCAATAAATGTTGTAGAGCCCACCTTGTGTTCCGATCTTTTCAGCCTGCGCGATCCGCCCTGCCGTGAGGGCTGTCCTCGCTACTTCTGTGTCCGAACCCCCGACTCCTTTCGCGCTTCTCGTTCTTCTCGCGGTTCTCGAAGGTTCGACTCCCGCCCTCAGCCTCGGCCGAGGGCGAAATTCTTCCGCGTTCCGCGTGGCACCCTTCCGGTGCCTGGCGGCCGAGCAGAAGGCTCTTTTTCTGCTTCGGAAAATCTTCGAGAACGCGTTAGTACCGGGAGGACCGCGTATTCACGGCCGTACACGGCCCGGCCTCAGTGTCCGTAAATTCCCGGAGTTGGCCCCGTTCCCGTCTCACTACGCGGTGAAAAGGGCCAACGTTACAAACTATAGGGATGGTGGTCTCGGGCTGGTCAAAATTCATCGATACACACACACACACACACACACACACACGCACGCACGCACACACACACACACACATTCATACTGTGACGTGGCAGATTTGCCTACGTCCCTCCAAGCAGATACCGAAAGACCGGGCCGCCCTTTGGCAGCGCCACCGCGATAACGGCTGTCACGATCTCTCTCTCTGAGACAGTCCAAAACCCCATGAATGGAGGGTAAGGGTCTATTCAAACTTGCCGGAGGCGACGTCAGTATGAATACTACCGCGTTTTCCTAATTCATATTTGCCGGGACCCTCGCTAGCAACCTGAGAAGGCGCTCGAGATGCTCGCAACAAAAGCTAAGAGCCGCACACAGCGGGGGTTCGCTACCTAACACCAAACAGTTTACTCCCCTCTACACCCCGGGGATGCCTATGCATCCGCTGAGAGCTGGGCAAGCCGTTGGGCATCCGATTTCGGCCGCCTGAAGACCGCTACTAATCCAATAACAGAACTTTTTTATTTTTCATTATTTTTTTATGGGACTTCCACTAACATATTCGTGGCACTTTTCTAATGAAACTGATACCAAATTTTATATAATTCCGATGATATTTACTTGTGTAATGAACGATTAAGGGGGCCGGCACAGCATGAAATCCATATACGTATGCAAGGGTCAAAATTTTGTCAAACTGACGCTTCAATATTGCAATGAACAGTTTAAAAGTGGTCACTTGTGTTTCCTAAAAGTCCAATCTATGTTTCTACCTCATTGTGGAGTAATTTGTAATATTCAGCAGAAAACTCGCCTTCCGAAGCAAGCATGACGTCACAAGATGGCTGCCTATCACAAGATATGCATTTTTAATTGATTACTTGCTTATTTAAGACGTAAAATGTCTAGAAAAAAGGCACCATTTCGCGCTTCCGCTTACTAGCACCACGATCGCTTCGCGGCAAACACTGTACGTTGCGATAGAATACGGTCGATGATGCAGATCGATAGTACAGGTTTACGTATGTACGATATGTATGCTGCTGAATATTGCAAATTACTCCACAATGAGGTAAGAATTCACACTTTGACCTCTGAACAGACCTAGATTGAACCTTTAGGAAACACAATTTACCATATCTAAACTGCTCGTTGCAGTATTGAAGCGGCAGTTTCAAAATTTCTGGCCCTTGCACGTTTCGCTACGTATCTCGTGACGTCATGCTTGCTTCGAACGCCTCGCGACTGGCGGTATGCTGCCGAATAGTGCAAATTAATCCACGATAAGGTGAATATCTATTGGGATGTGTAATAAATTTTCCGCGTTTTTTATATTTTATTTTTTTCCGCAATTTTGTGTTTCGTTAGGAAAAGTATTGTATATACGCATTCGCAAGTCTTTCTCTTGCTCTGCAAACCTATCTGCTTCAATTTTTGGAATTATTTAATTTTATACAATTTTCAGGCTTTTGAAATGGAAGTTCCTGGAGGCAAAAAAATTCATTTTTCCAAAGCCTGATAATTGATTAAAATTACATAATTCGAAAAGTTGGAGCAGATAGGTTTGTAGAGCAAGAAAAAGACTTGTGTTACGTCCGGTGGTTCGATTGCTCATGAATAAGACAAATAAAACTTCAAATAAAAATTATGCCACGCGAGGAGAGAAGAATAAATAAGATTAAGATAAGCGTTAAGATTCTAGGAAGTAAGACGGTGTCATGTCCGGTGATTCGACCGCTTAAGAATCAAACGAATAAAACTTCAGACAAAGAATTATTATGAACTATTGTTGAAACCCAATAATGTCACGCGAAGAGAAGAAGATAAAAGGGATTAGGATAGGCGTTAAAATTTCTAGGAAGCTAGCGCACAAAACAATTCCAATTATCCTCCTGCGAGAGACGCAGCAAAGATCGATGTCACCCCGAAAAATAAACAGAAAGTGTGTCCAGTTGCGCCAAGTTCCAAGAAGGCACACTAATGACGCGCATTAGATAGAAAAATTAGAAGATTAAATCAATATCCTATTGAAACAATGGACTGTCCATCCTATAAAAGGGAACCAATACTTCAAAGATCAATCATTCTGTCATAAAGTTTGGACCAGACCAGTCCGTCATAGAAGTGTCAATTCAGTTTCAATAAAGTTCCATTCAGTTTTAATAAAGTTTCAGTAAAGTTCAAGTTCAGTGAAAGTTTAATAAAGTTTAAAATAAGCGAGAATTGGAATTGGTGAAATCTGCGACCTGAGGCTGCGATAGTTGAAATCTGCGACCTGCGGCTGCGATAGTTGGAATTGGCGACCTGCGGTAACTGCGATTAGCGGAACCTGCGACTTGTGGACTTGCGGTGTCCACTACTAGCGAAGCGAACCCAACAACTCGGTAAATGTTTATGCCCGTGGTTGATCCTTGGTGATCTTTCAGGCCTTTGACGTTTTCGCACTGCGAGGTGCCCGCTAATTAACTCTGAATAACTCGAAGGACCACCTTCCAATGGTCGGAAGGAAATAAGTGAATGGAATGCGATATTGTAACAAACAAACTATAATTCAAACTAAGGGTGAGAAGGCTGCTGGAAGGAGCCAAATCCCGTCGAGGCTACAAACTATGTATCTAAATGAACTATACCGAGCTACTTGGACTTCCAGAGCGATCTGCTTGGGAGAACGCGCGTCAACAGAAATCTAACCTCCGTTCTCCCCACTATTCTAGTTTTTAACCCTGCTTCGGGGGTTTGGTGGGAGGATCTAGGGGCTGGGTGCTTGAAACAGGCCCAGGGCGCGCCAAGGCCACACACGCTTGGCGACCGAAACCCTGGGTTTTTCCAAACATCTGCAAACTATTCAGACTGCAGTTTCAAGCACCCGGATGCGCTGTGCCTAAGGGGCGAACGGTTTCGAGTGTTTTATGACAAGGGATGCATTGACGGGACCCAGGCACGGACGGTAACATTGTTATCTAAGTGGCGATGACAGGCCCATCGCCGTAGCCAAACTACGAAAAGTCACGTACCGGGTCCGCTGGCAAATGTCAAGGCCCCTGCCATAAAACCGTCGCCCAACACGAGCCCCTACATACCGCCCACCTTGAACTAATCGAGTTCAACTAAATAATACCGAATAAATTACCCAACAGAAATATGCAGAAATATATACATGAATATACAGACTTAGACCATAATAGCTAAGTTATGCGTATGACTAGATTTAAACAGTGGAAAGATATGCTAAGGGGAACAAACTACTAAAACAAAGAAGGCTAAAACTATATGATACAGAACACTGAAACAACTACTAAACGGAAGTGTCCTCAGCACTTGGTAACAAACAAATCTTGGTGGTGGGCCTTTTGAGGGTTCCGGTGGCGGTACGGATGGAAACCACGCGGACAATTCCATCTTGGCCAGGATGTACCTCTAGGATGCGCCCCAAGGCCCACTTCATGGGTGGCAGGTTGTCCTCCTTGATGAGGACCATTGCTCCGATCGTTGGAGCGTCAGGGGATCCAAGCCTCCATTTCTGGCACTGTTGTAGGCCATGGAGGTAATCCCGCTGCCACCGCTTCCAAAAATGCTGCGAGAGTTGCTGCATCAACTGAAATCTGTTAAGACGATTTTCCGGTATGTGGCCAAGGTCGGCCTGTGGAATGGCTGTCAACGCCTCTCCCACGAGGAAGTGGCCGGGCGTGAGAGGATTTAGATCGGCTGGATCGGAAGACAAAGGATGTAGTGGTCGGGAGTTGAGGCATGCTTCAATTTGTATTAGGATCGTATACAATTCCTCAAATGTAAGCTTCTGCTCACCTATGACGCGCTTCATATGCGTCTTTACTGATCTGACGCATCGCTCCCACAGTCCTCCAAAGTGTGGAGCACGTGGGGGAATGAGGCGCCATTCTATGTGCTGTTGAGCCAATTCTTCCGTAAGCCTATCGTTGTGCGAGCGTGAGGATAGCAGAATGCCGAGTTCCCGCAATTCATTGCGCGCGCCAACAAAATTTGTGCCATTGTCGGAGTAGATGGCACGGCATTTACCACGGCGCGAAACGAACCGGTGGAAGCAATTCAAGAAAGCGTCGGTCGACAGATCTACAGCTAATTCAATGTGAACCGCCTTGGTCACCAGGCACACGAACAAACAAATGTAGGCCTTCCTGACCGTACGGGCGCGTCCGCGATCGACTAGAAGAAAGGGACCGGCGTAGTCTACTCCGCAGGTAGCAAAGGCGCGTGCCGGGGTGACGCGGTCGGCAGGTAAATTGCCCATTTGCGGCTGTGAACAATGAGGGTTTGATTTGAAACATTTTATGCAGCTCCTCAGGACCTTTCTAGTAACACGCCTACCGGAGATCAACCAATACTGTGAATGCAGGGACGCGAGGGTTTGTTGGCACCCGGCGTGCAACAAACGCAGGTGCTCGCGTCTTACTAATAAAACTGCCAATGCACCTGAGCTTGGAATTATGATCGGGTGCTTCTGAGAGTAGTCTAAGGGGGCGTTCTGGAGACGTCCGCCCACCCTAAGGATTCCGTGTTCATCAAGAAAGGGCCGCAGCGACAACAATGGACTATTTTTGTGCGGGGATCGTCCCGACTTCAATTCATGTAAGTCCGTGCCGAAAGCGTGATTCTGCGTGGTTTTGATGACTACGCGTTCAGCCGACTCAAGCTCAGCCACGCACAAGGGGCGCACTTGCATTTCCGCAGAATCCACGTTTGTTCGTTTAATTCGAGCGTTGCCAATAAATCTAAGTATATAAGCTATGACTCGAATTAACTTGTTGTAATTAGAATACCGTGTGACTAAAGTCATTACTAGGGGATCGGGATTGACCGAGGAGGCTAATTGTACAATCCGTATCGGGCGTTCTTCCGGTACTTCAATTGCAGTCGACTTATGGTGAGGCCACTCCACGTCGTCGGCGGCTAGCCAACTTGGACCGTACCACCACAAGTCGCTACCCTTGAGGACCGACAGTGCCGTACCCCGAGATAGGAGATCTGCCGGGTTGTCAGCTGATGCTACGTGCGACCAACTGCTAACTGCCGTTAGTGTTTGGACTTCGGCGGCTCGGTTTGCGACGAAAGTTTTCCATCTACTCGGCCTATCCCTGATCCAAGCTAAAACTACCTGACTGTCGGTCCAATAATGTTCGCGAGCTGGCTGAGTATGCAACGATTCCCGTACCTTTGTCAATAATTGGGCCAATAAAACTGCACCGCACAGTTCTAGTCGCGGTAAACTAATCGTTTTCAAAGGGGCCACCCGTGACTTGGCACACAATAGCCGCGTGACCCACGATCCCCCTTCGGCTCTCGAACGCAGGTATACGGCAGCTCCATATGCCCGTTCTGAGGCATCTG
This sequence comes from Halictus rubicundus, assembly GCF_050948215.1. Classification (NCBI taxonomy): domain Eukaryota; kingdom Metazoa; phylum Arthropoda; class Insecta; order Hymenoptera; family Halictidae; genus Halictus; species Halictus rubicundus. The sequence goes on from NC_135155.1 coordinate 997,011, forward strand.
AGAAACCGTGCAACTCTATGTCTCGTTGAGATGATAGCACTCGCCGAGGGACGCGTACGGAGGATAGCTCAGCCAGCTCAATTCTATATGACAGCCATTGGGAGTGAAGATCTTGGGGCAGACTTTCATCCCACCCTACTTTATTTAGCCACAAACCCTGCATGAAAAGCTTGGCCTTGACCGTCATTGGACCGATAAGTCCCAACGGGTCGAAGATTTGAGCCACTTCCGAAAGCACTTGACGTTTCGTTACCCGAAGAGTGTGTGTGTTGCTACCCGTGTAGCCTAGCTCGTCGTTGGACGCGTACCACAATAAGCCCAACGTTTTGGTCTCTCTATCAAGCGCCTTAAATTCTAAACGCTGTGTATCACCGCTATCGTGACTGATTACTTTTGGGTCATTGCTCGCCCACTTCCTCAACGGAAAGCCAGCTTGCGCTAAAACCCGCGTTAGAGAATCCCGCAGTGCGGCGGCTTCCTTGACGGTCTCACAGCCCGTCAGCAGGTCATCGACATAAAAATCCTTCAGGATTTTTTCGCTGGCAGAAGGGTGCGATTGCGAGCAGTCCTTGCCTACCTGCTGCAAGGCGCGTGTGGCTAGATATGAAGCGGAGGCAGTGCCGTAGGTCACTGTATTGAGGGAGTATGCACGTATACTCTCGTCCTCACTAAAACGCCAAAGAATCTGTTGATATTTACGGTCTTCTGGTCGTACTAAAACTTGACGGTACATTTTTGCGATATCTGCCGAAAGTACTATTCTATGCTCTCTAAATCTAATTAATATGCTGAACAACTCGTCCTGTACCGGTCGTCCTATGAGTTGCGCGTCATTCAAGGAGATTCCCGTGGAGGTTTTCGCAGAACCATCAAAGACAACGCGAAGTTTGGTAGTCGTACTACTCTCCTTCATCACAGCATGATGTGGCAAATAGTAACTGTTTCCGACTCCACTTACATTTTCAACGTCTGATCTGCTCATGTGCCCTAGTTCGATGTACTCACGAAGGAACTCTCTGTATTGATTGCCGAAGTCGGGATTTCTTCTAAATTTCCTTTCTATATTAAGGAGTCGTTTCTCCGCTTGCGACCACGATTCGCCTAATTCTACTATTCTATCGTTAAATGGGAGAGCGACTACAAACCGTCCCTGTTCATCGCGGGTAGTATTGCGTTGGAAATGATCCTCACACGGGTCGCTATTTTTGATCGGACCGGGGTTGCCTATTTCCTCCACCTCCCAGAATCGCGCGATCGATTTTTCTAATTGATCGTTTGTTACCGCGTGGTAAGCACGAACTCGACTGTTCTGAGGTGTTGACCTTGGCCACTGCAAACTACCGCCTAAAACCCATCCGAGCCGTGTCTTTTGCCACACTAAATTACCCAGGCCAGTCCATACCTGGCCAACACACAATAGATCCCAGAAGAGACCGGCACCTATCAATAGATCGACGCGGCCTGACTGGGAGAACTCGGGATCTGCCGGAAAGATTCCCGATGGTATCGGCACCTTGATACGGCTCAGAGGGATGTTCGGCATCTCTTCGGTGATGCTGTCTATCACCAAGCACGATAGATTAGCATGGAAGTTGCCCGAACTCGACGCTATTTCAAATGATGTTCTCGACTTGATCGGGTTCTGCGCTCGCCCCAAACCGCCGACCATTGTCTCGACGGACCGGCGAGGCAGTGCAACGCGCTCACAAAATGCCCGGCTGATGAAGTTGGCTTGTGAGCCCACGTCCAACAAAGCGCGGCATTTATGGCGTTGCCCTTGTTTGTCTAGTACAAAAACTACCGCGGTCGACAACACCGTGTAATCCGAAGGCGCGCTAGCCGATTTTGCGACGAATGATTGTGTCACATGGGAAGTGGAGGAAACCGCGTTGTCTGATACTAAGTTTGGTTCCTCGGTGGAGACATGCTCCCTATGCAACAGGGTGTGGTGCTTTGTGCCACACTTCCTACAATTACCGCGAGTACATGATCCGACACCATGTCCTAAACCTAAACAATTGAAACATGCCCGAGACCGTTTAACCGCGGCGTGCCTTTCCGGAAAAGACATGGCCAGAAACTTGGGGCAATTTTGCAGCGTGTGCTCAGTGTCACATAGCAGACATTGCTTTGGTCTGCTAGCGACATGAGATGCTGCCACGTAGGATTTTTGTCTGTTCTCGCGTGGCTTACTAATTATGTTGCGCTCGACCAAAACGTTGCTGCCTACTGAGCGGGTGGTTTCCTTTCGCGCGAGATGTTGTGATCGCTGTTCTAAGAATCGCGATAATTCCTTGAACGGAGGAATGTCGCGCGATTCCATAGCGCGTTTCTCCCACTCATCGCAAGACACGTTGTCTAACTTTCGGGTTACGCAGGCACTGACGAAGGCTTCCAATACCTTCTCCGGTTTTAACAATTTATTGAGAGCGCTCAAATTGTTTACCGCCGTATCTACTAGTTGGCCAAGTGCCTTGCCACTTGGTTTCCTAATGGGTTCTATGTCTAGAAGGGAATTTATGTGGTGCGCGATTAGACCCTTCGGATCATCGTATCGCTCCCTTAATCGAAACCACGCTAATTTATAATTCGCGGAGGAAATACTGAAGGATTCTATCGTTCTCGCTGCTGACCCTGACAATGCTGAGACCAAATAGTTAAACCTATCTATGTCGTTCAACCCCTCAGCATCGTGAACTAGTGAACAGAATGTGTCCCGAAACCGAATCCATTGACTAAAATCGCCGTCGAAAGTAGTCAATTTCAAAACCGGTAGGCGTGAAGTGGGGTGTGCAGCGGAAGGTGTCGGTGTATCACTATTTCTAATGGAGGAACTAGGACCTGCTTCACCGCGAGCTTGTATCAAACGATTTTCTGCCTTTGAAATGGCTCTAAAATACGCATCTTCGAATTTCTCGCGCTCTGCTAACTGCGGCTCCTGATCGGGAGTAGTTACGACGGCCGCTTCTATTCGCGATTGCACCGCATCGAACTTTTCATAAATGTTTTCATTGGCCCGAACGCGCTTCTCGAAGGCAACTACATCCGCGGACACGTCGGCTGACTCAACGAATTTCCGGAAGATTGTCAATTTTGCCTTTATGGCTCCGCGTTCATTTACTAATGATTTGAGGGAATCCATTTTGTACACGATCAAAAAACAAACTAAAACAAAAAGGAATGGACTCACGAATTAGACAGGAGTGGATCAACGTTGACAACCAGCCTCAGTGGATCCTTCCAGTGGATGCTCGTCGATGTCCTGGCAGCCACGATGCGTCCAGGGTGTATCACCGGCGATGCCTTCTCACTGCTGCAGGAACAATGGCGACTGCTGCCGAAACGTGATCCTCGGAGATCCAATATGCTGCAGTCCGAATGTCGTATGGTACGACGATGACTTCCAGCACCTCCGTCGCTGTCCTGGTCCAAGCCGATGGTTTCTACGTCCCTCGAAGCTGCACACTGGTTGCTTCTATCACGTCCAGGGGGGTGGTGAACGTACAGTCACACACTGGCGCCTCACTGGATGTACAACTCAGAATGCAGGCCTTCGAAAGGGTTGGTAGACTGAAGCTGCTTCAAGATTCCTTGTCGTCGAAATCCTGAAGGACCAAACGTTTCTGCCCTCGAAGCTGCACACCGCTTGCCGCTATCACGTCCAGGGGGGTGGTGATTGTAGTCGTCACACACTGGCGCCTCACTGGATGTAAGTCGGTGGCCAAGGCTTCCAAAGACGCAGGTTACTTGCTGATGTGGTGTTTCCAACTATATCGATCCGGCTCGATGGACCAAATGTTTGTGCCCGTGGTTGATCCTTGGTGATCTTTCAGGCCTTTGACGTTTTCGCACTGCGAGGTGCCCGCTAATTAACTCTGAATAACTCGAAGGACCACCTTCCAATGGTCGGAAGGAAATAAGTGAATGGAATGCGATATTGTAACAAACAAACTATAATTCAAACTAAGGGTGAGAAGGCTGCTGGAAGGAGCCAAATCCCGTCGAGGCTACAAACTATGTATCTAAATGAACTATACCGAGCTACTTGGACTTCCAGAGCGATCTGCTTGGGAGAACGCGCGTCAACAGAAATCTAACCTCCGTTCTCCCCACTATTCTAGTTTTTAACCCTGCTTCGGGGGTTTGGTGGGAGGATCTAGGGGCTGGGTGCTTGAAACAGGCCCAGGGCGCGCCAAGGCCACACACGCTTGGCGACCGAAACCCTGGGTTTTTCCAAACATCTGCAAACTATTCAGACTGCAGTTTCAAGCACCCGGATGCGCTGTGCCTAAGGGGCGAACGGTTTCGAGTGTTTTATGACAAGGGATGCATTGACGGGACCCAGGCACGGACGGTAACATTGTTATCTAAGTGGCGATGACAGGCCCATCGCCGTAGCCAAACTACGAAAAGTCACGTACCGGGTCCGCTGGCAAATGTCAAGGCCCCTGCCATAAAACCGTCGCCCAACGCGAGCCCCTACAGTAAATTAACATTATTATTGAACGAAATATTTGTAAGCTATCTAGTTTATGCGTTAACTACATATAATCTGTATTTGTCACATCATATATAAAATATCTGATTCAGTATCCAATTTTGAATAAGTCAATAATTTTGTTGTTTTTTGAAAATAGAATACAAGTTATTTAAACAATCCTCAATTTCCCGAACCGTAGCCGGTGAATGCAGGTAGGTTCGAAACTGCGTCCTATCCCATAAAAAATCATAATCCGTCCCACCTGGGACGTAACACTTGCAAATGAATATTATATACTTTGCAAATTTAATTTCGATTTTTTTATTAATATCATTGAAATTTTTGGGCTGGTTAAAATCGTTTAATATTCCATTTTTTCGACTATTTTGTCGTGAATGAAGAATCGCAGTTCCAATTACTGATAGCTTACTATTATGCAGATGCAAATAAACCGTAGCATGAACTGTATAGGGAAAATATCATACTGCACTCACGACTAAATATCGGAAAGAATCAGAATTGTTTCATGTTGTGCATGTAACTTGAAACGTTCAAATATTTCATTATTTTTATTGTGATTGTGTTCTATACAAATATACGTTTATATACGTATATAAAACTTCTCGGTAAACTTTGGAAATCGCTATAAACTTTTATTTAAATATATGATATTATTCAAGTTTATTTTACATTTAGTCTTCAGTTGTAAATTTGTATTTGTTTCTTTGTTGACCTCAGATTTGACATCTAAAGTAAAAAAAATATGATAAATTTTGCTTAATTCCTTATGCGCTTCGTGGCATAGAAAAAGCTGCTTTAAATTTCATTTAAATGATATTTGAATATAATTTTCTTTCTGACAGGAAGTAAATTCCGGCTCATTTTCTTTCTAAAAGAAGTCCTGGTAATATATGTATAAAATTATTATAATGTTAAGAATAAACTGATTCAATTTAATATAAATCAAATAATTTCCTTAGCTTTTGCATACACGTGACCGCCGTTCGAATTTCATTTCAGAGATATTAGCGAAAAACTGCAGAGGTAATGTGACAACGAGTCCTACCACAGACGAGGTATAGGAGTAGACCAATCAACCAATGTATTTTTCTGTCTCACGCTCGGGGGGCTCTAGAGCCCCCGTACCATCCCGTGTCACATCCTACCGTATCATCCAGAACTAATATTGTCGAACCGATATTCTACAATGGCACTGTTGCTGATATAATTTTAAATCTCATGTCGAGGATTCATATGATGAATGAAACAAAAGAATGTTGTTTCCTCTTAATTCCATTACGGCTGACACGCGAGTGCATCGAAGGAGACGTAATGTAATAATAATAATAACGTAACGTTTCCGGCTGAGAATATTTTGGTCCCGGATCGAATCCCGCATGGAATGATTTTTTTTCGTTAAACACTTTTTTCTTGTTCTTTCTACTACGTCAGTCTTCTTCCCTGTGCAATTACAACTACAACAGTGTAATAACATAATTATAAGAAATTAAATTAGTTCAATATTAGCCAAAAGTAAGAACGTAGTTTAAATTTAATTTTAAAAAATACGACGTTGATATCACTAATTTCATTTGACTATTTAATAGCTACCTATTCAATCTACTTCTGATATTGCTTTTCATTTGCAGCATATATATTCTAATAAATTTAATTATTTGGGATTGATAAAAGATTGAACAACAATATTTATAATAACTAGTTTTGAACATTTTTTAAGGGTAATTAAATTTAAAAAACAAAAAGAATTATTTAAAAATACAAAATATATTTCAGTGCATACCATTAAACCCGATTCTTTTTAATTTTTTCAGTTTAAATTTCACTTTGATATCTTTTTTAGTTCAAAAGTTATAGCAAAATATGCGCCTCGCCGAACCGGGAATCGAATGCGCTACTTCCAGACATAGTTGGGCACTATTTAGATAACAAATTATTTAAATAACGATTCGAATAAAAGATACTTTAACTTTATTCGTTATTCGAAGGTTCGAATAAAAAAAGTATCTTTGTCGAATAAATAATTTTATTCGACGAGAATTTATCCGATGAATAAAGATAATTTTTTTTATTCGAAGCGGATTTATTCGAACTTGGAACAATTTTTTCATCTTTTATCTGTATCGTTTATTCGAAGGCTTCGAATAAACAGCAACGAGGTCCGACGAGAGCCGAACTTCAAAGACCCAGCGACTGACAAACGGCATACAATGTAAGCAGATGGAGAATCGCGTACGAATGCAAGTTTAACTTTTAGATTTTTCAATACACCACCATAAAATTGCGACGAGTGAATTGAGGGGCATTTCCTGATGAAAATGAGTCCAAATTCGAGTGTAATCGAACAAATTTATTGATACGTAATGTTACGATAAAAATTACATTCTTATTGAAGATAGTCCAAATGATGTCGTGTTTGGACTCATTTTGATCGGGACAAGCTCCACAGCTCATTCGTATTAACAATATTATCCTGATTAAAAACATAAAAGCATAAAATGCCAATAATGCACGATTCTCCATCTGCTTACATTGTATGTCGTCTGTCGTCGCTGGGTCTTTGAAGCTCGGCGCTCGGCAAAAGTTATTCGAAGATTTATTCGAAGCCTTCGAATAAAAGATACAGATAAAAGATGAAAAAATTATTCGAAGTTCGAATAAATCCGCTTCGAATAAAAAAAATTATCTTTATTCGTCGGATAAATTCTCGTCGAATAAAATTATTTATCCGATACTCGTCGAATAAAGATACTTTTCTTATTCGAACCTTCGAATAACGAATAAAGATAGAGTATCTTTTATTCGAGTCGTTATTTAAATAATTTTTTATCGAAATAATGCCCAACTCTGCTTTTGACCATCTTATCCGGATTAGTCTTAAAAATCAACAAAAAAAAAAATTATGTAAAAAATATAGAACATATTTTAGTATACGCCATTAAACCCGATCTTTAAAAAAGATTTCTAGTCCAAATTTCGCATTGATATCTTTTTTAGTTTAAAAGTTGTAGCAAAATGTGCGCCTCGCCGAACCGGGAATCGATTGCGGCTCAGGCGCTCGAAACTTCGGTAACGTGAATTCGGCGGAACGCGTCGAACAGTCGAGCTGGCATCTCACACGGACAGAATAGAGGTACGCTTGTGTGTAGCGCGTGCGTAGTAGAAGCAACGTAAGGAGACGTACTGTTGCCTTCGTCGTTTATTTTTTCACTACAAACGTGAAAGAAAATAATGCAACTACGTTCTCAGTCAGTAGTGAAATAGATTGACATCTTGCAAAAAAGATCAACTACATAATTATTGATTTATTAATTCTTAACTCTTTCGAATTTTACAACTAATATTAATTGATATTTTGGATGATTCTTTAAAGCTAAAGTTTATGTTTTTTAAATGAAATATACATGAAAATATATAGTAAATTTCAATTTAATTTCTTTTTCAAGTTCAGTTACAAAATATATTCAAAAGGGTTGCGTATTAATAGTGTTAAAAAATTGTAGAAATGCGAATAATAATTATACGTATGGAGAATTGTTATTTACGTTCAACGTTTATGAAAATTGTATTTCTATAATTTGGAAACGTAGTATCTATATTTATTAATATTGTATTGATAAAGATAATTGTAGATATATAACATAATGACATCAAATAAAAAAATATAATTTGAACCTATAGTCATGACATCAGATATGTACGTAACTCGTCAATCATTTGTATTTGACCAGATTTGATCATTTTTGTGGATCTAGTTCCAACATTTATCGTTCCTCAGCGTAGAGGGCGTAAGAAAACCAGTTGTTTACATGTGAGACACGAAACCCCATATGGTGATTGGTCTACTCCTATACCTCGTCTGTGGTCCTACGCGCCCGTGGCAATGTACATATGTGTTACCATGTGTTGGTCGTCTGAATCGGGCTCATGAGCACGGTGTAAGCACAGACGAGGTATAAGGATAGACCAGTGACGATAGGAGAGTGCTCACGCCCGGGGTTTAGGCGTTCCCACTTTCGTGACATCGCCGCTTTAGCATGGCACAGAACCGTGTCGTCTTTTAGCATGACACAGAACCGTGTCGTCTTTCCTGGAACATAACCGTGTCGTCTTTTAGCATAAAACCGAACGCACATTATTTTTTTAACCAGGATTAGAACGTACAGCTTAATTGTTGTATATGAAATATGTAACTAACATGTAAATCTTGGGTACAAAATCTCTAATTAATGTAAATTAAGAATAATATTAATTGTAATGATACGTATTTTATTTCTTTCCAATTTTGTAGTTGCAAACTCTAGTTGTAAAAAATGGAAAACCCGGAAAAATTCGAACAAATACAGATTTCATATCGAAGTTTAAAAGCGACCACCCTGAAAATTAATTTAATAATGAGCTATTGTCATCAACACTATCTTAAATTTTTTCATATATTTAGCTACTGTTATTATTAATTGAAAAAAATTTTCTTTCATGAATAAATATTTTTTCCACCTCAGCACCATACGATTTTTACTAGATGACTTTAAAAACATATTAGAACTATTTTTAAATAATTTTAGTCGAAAACATTCTAGTTTGCTCTTTATTTCACCGTTCTACTAATTGTTTATGGGCTGTATTGCAGCTCTGTTTAACACTCATTTACAACTGGATACCATAGTACCATCCATATTCAAGAAAGAACAATTTTTTGCGACGATCATTGAAAAAACAAAATAGTTTCCACAATGCAGTACTTTAGTGCGTTTGTGACTTAGCGCCCAGAACACCTACCTATGTTCTGTGTCCCATCTGGAGTTTTATGGTACGCTAACAATCGCTATTGAGTCGCAAGCCAGACCGTATAAGCGAATGCATCCACAACTTCCAGAGACCTGCCTCCAAACCTAATTAAAGGAAGGCTAAACATGCAGTGTGCACGAAACTCCTCAAAAGAGGTGGATTCCAGTCGCTCGTGTCATAAACCGCATTCAATACTTCATCGACAGGGTGATCTTACATATTGCCGTAACAGTTCCTGAACACATTATCATTCATCTGAAACTGCTTTGTACGGTATTACACACGCCACATAATTTTTATTTTCTAATTTTGTCAAAGTAGTATATATAACAGAATCATACAAGTGTCTACAATTACTTGAATTCCAAAATACAGAGCGTTTCTTCCTCTGCGACTGTAAAAAAGGACTTTAAAAGAATGTTTAGATAACAGGTGGGCTGTCCTTCCAAAAGGCACCTGTGGCCGATCGAGATGAAACTTGGTGAGTATGTAAAACTCAACATTCTGAATAACTTTTTCCTATACATGTAACCGCGGCTCAGCCATAGTTTCGGAGATATTCGCGGAAAACTGCAGCTACTACTACATTCAATTTTGCCTATACGTGTACGTCCGAGGCGTGCGTATTGTGTTTCCCCGGTGCTTTTCGGAAGTACAGCCGGAGGTATAATACAAGTTTGTTGGGGTTAGGCCGTTGAGGGGACGGAATCGACACAATGATCTGTTTATGTTTTTTCCGCTAGAAATGTGATACGCACGCCTCGGACGTGCACGTATAGGAATATCTCCGAAACTATGGCCGAGCCGCGGTTACATGTATAGGAAAAAGTTGTTCAGAATGTTGAGTTTTACATACCCACCAAGTTTCATCTCGATCGGCCATCGGTGCCTTTCGGAATAATATCCAAAAATTGTTTAATACAAAGCGGGATATAATCCGGTGTAAGTTAAGAAGTAATATCATTGATCTTCTAATAAGTAATATCACTGAATAAGTTAAGAAATAATATCATTGATGGAAAAGCAAAAAATCATTTATTATAAATGATATAGTAAATATGTTCCAGTGTTCAAATCCTGACGACTAACGCATTTTTTAAAAATTTTATTATGTTTTATCATTGTATATTTATATTATCAATTTAAATCGATTAAATTTCAATATAATGATAAGTACCGATTTCATTTTGATAAAACATAGCAGGCCGCCGAAAATTATCGGAAAGTAGTAAAATATATCACCTAGCAATTCCATTTAAATTATATAATCAACATGGATCAGACAGGACGTCAGTATCAATGAACGTTCGAAATTACGATAACATAAAAGGGAGAAAAGACCGCACTGGTTCAAGTAAAGGTAGATGAACTTATGTCACATCACACAAACGTAACAGTAACTTGTTCGGAAACCGGAAAATGAACACAGGATATTTATAAAGACTTCTTAAAATTTAATATATATATTTGATATATAAATAATAATATATAATAATAGTAAATAATTCTGTTGTTAGAAAATAAATACATGTTATTTATAATTCAAAATGCAATTTTATGCGTGAAATTTAATCGATTGAAATTAATAATATAAGTAGACAATGATAAAACATAATAAAAAAAAATGCATTAGTCGGCAAGATTTGAACCCTGGCCGTTCGGATGAAAACTTGGTACGCTACCGTCGTGCCACACCGATTCTTGTAATCTAGGAAAAATACGGCATTATATAAGAAATAATGAAACTTTAATCGTCAATATCTCAAAAACTATTGACTATCTGCCCCTATAATGGTATATATTCGTGAACAGGAGAACGAGATCTATAAGTGTGCAAAATTTCAACAGAATCGGTGACCCGAAGGTCGTGGCCTCTCCTTTTAGCCTTGGAATCAGGCCTCTGGAAGTTGCGAATGCGTTTGCTTGTACGGTCTGATTTGCAACTCAATGTCGATTGTTAGCATGCCATAAAACTCCAGATGTGACACAGTAGGGATGTGCGGGCCGGCTCGTGAATCGGGCACTCGAATCGGGACACGACGAGCGGTCCGAGCCTTTCGGACGGCCCATGACCCGACTTCATCGAGCGCGTTCGAAAAGAATCGGGCAAGTTCGGGCGAGCGAGTTATCGCAATACCCAAGATTCAACTCTGCGTTCTTTTTTAAATAGATAATGGTAATAATAGTATTTCATTTGTAACTTATAACGTGATTTTTAATATATTTGATTTTTTTAATAACTACATTAGGTATATTCGGCAAGTATGTGCGTAACCTTTATTTGTATTAATATTTCAAATAATGCACGTTTCACGTGAAAAACTTAAAAGACAATATTTCCGGCATTTTGACGAATTTGTTTCGAATGAACTTACATATAAATCGATAATATCATTAACTCCTTACGGAGTTACATACACATAGAAGGTATATAAATATGGTAAATTATAATAATTTTTTGGAGAGTGATGTTATTATTAACTTCTATATGGCTTGCTTAATATCGTGTTATTTAACTTACTGAACTATCATTAACCTTACGTAAATTGTGCAACGCCTACTGACTCCGTGAATTCATTTTCTCACGTAAGCCTCGCAGGATACTGCACAAAGATCCCTTGTTCAAGGATCTTTCCCCGAAACTTGTATCGCCTTTCTCCTGAGTGTCTGCCTGCGATGTGTGAATTGTCATTGAGTGGAGTACGGCTGGTCTGTCTTCCCGCTTCTAGACCCGTACCCAAGCCCGTAACGAATTCTTAGGGCCAAGCATGCCAATAAATAACTAAAAAATGACAGTGTCTCACTCGATCGTAAAACAGATCCAGACATGATGTGTGAGCATGGGCAATCATGATGTCTAGACAATTCTAGAAAAATATAATATTGTAACGCGACGAGGAAACAATAAAGCGTCAAGACCCCTCGTCACCCCCCCCCCCCCGATGTAACAGAAGAATTGCGCCGAGGCAGCGTGGCCGGCGGTTCAAGGGTAACCGCGGGGTCTGGAACCTTCTAGACCCCTAGTAACGCGTTATTGATAAAGATAGCAACGAGTCCATATAAATATCGGTAGATTACCGCGGAGTAGGCACTCTTGCTGCACCTGTAGGAGAGGACGAGGTAAGACCACGGCCGCCTACAGGATGGGAGAGTACGAAGCAATGCTATCGGACGCCCAGCAGCAGGGCTGCACCTGTGGGAGAGGACGAGTAAGACCACGGCCGCCCACAGGACGGGAGAGTACGAAGCAATGCTATCGGACGCCCAGCAGCCCAGGAGAGGACAGGAGTTGCACCTGGACGCCTCTCTGGATACATGGGAGAGGACGGCCATGAAGGCCGGCCGCCCGCCGAGAGGAAAGAACAGGGTAGCTTCCTGGCCGCCTGAGAGTAGGGACGCCTGGTTCCTCTGTACGTTTTCGGAGAGGACGGCCATGAAGGCCGGCCGCCGATCGGACATGAGAAAACAGGCGAAACCGCGTCGTCGTCGTATTCCCAGAGGGAGAGTACGGTTGAAATAAACCGGACGCCCGATGGTGGGGTATCGCGTATTATAAAATCTTTTCCTAAATTAATCGTTGCTAGCTTTGTCTCTCACTCTTTTGAAAGAACCTATTTTATAACAAAACCTATCACCTCATCCTTTGTACTAACGTGTTTGGAAAAATATATCCTATGTCTCCAGATATTCCGACTCCTGTCATTCCGCAACCACCGCAAACCTTTACGTTACAATATTAAATTCCCTACATTTCAATTTAAATAAGATAAGCTAATTTTTACAGTAAGTGAAATTACAATCAAAGTAAATACTTTTGTCTACACGTATAACTCCACACAATCAAATTGTACAAAAATTTTAACCTCTTATAGCTGGCAAAGATTATTCGAAGAAAATTATTCGAAGCGTTTGAATAGCAATACAGATCAAATTATATCGTGTTTAGTGTCATTTTAATCAGAAAAACTCTACAAATAGGTTGATGGAAGTGCTATAAAAAAATAATGAAAAATAAAGAAGTTTTGTAATTTGATTAGTAGTAGTTTCACACCGATATACCTGCTCTCGCCTCGGATCGCGCGGCTGCCGTTTATTGCACCGCTGGGCGACCGAGGTGGCACGAGCTTCTGGGCCTGGGCCGACGGGGCTCGAAGCCGCTTATTCAAGCTGACGAAAATTATTCGAAATTCGGAAGAATTAGTCGTAGCCTCCGAATAACAGTACAGATAAAAAATGAAAATTTAATTTGAACCTTCGAATATAAAAAAGTATTTTTATTCGTCGGATAAATTCTCATCTAATAAAATTATTTATTCGACACTCGTCCAATAAAGATGCTTTTTTTTATTCGAACCTTCAAATAACAAATAAAGATAAAGTGTTTGGGAATGGGTGGCTGGGACAGCCTTATCGGAAGGCTTGGAAATTCGAGGCGGATGGTCGGAAACGGATAGGGCGAAAACTCCGAGCGCCGGGACTGTGCGAACGGAAAATCGGATCGAGCACGTGGTCGGTCGAGAAGAAAAGAATGCACTTCACGTTGTCACACTTGTATTTGGAATAAAGGTTCAGACTTGATTGTTCAAACCCTGCGTACACGATATACGTTATGTGATTTGCCCGGTAAGCGCGGTACTTTCCGAAATCACGGCTTAATAAAAACGGTTTGGTGTCACGTGCGATCGCTTAGACGGTTCGTCGAAAAGGAAGGCCGATTCCGGGAATCGCTCACGGATATTCGCTGCCCGCGAGCACGGTAATTGGTCGGCGCGCCGTGGGCCGATTCGCAGAGACGGACGTGCTCGGGAGCTAATTAGCGCTGCGCCTGAGCGCGCGCGGTTTTAAATAGTGCAAAGTCGCGGGATCGGCCCGCTGCCCGTATTGCTCGGAGCAACTCGTCGCCGATTCCCGAACACACCCCCCCCCCCCCCCGTTAAACGGGTACGTTCAACACGGGATTGCCGTGGCGCAAGCGCATTACAATTTTCGCACGTACGTGCTTCCTCGGCGGCCGGAACGAGTGATCGGCGGATTTGGCGGATGTCGGTAATGTTCGAGTGTGGTCGGTCGCCCGCTGTCACACGCCGAACTGCGTAATTTGGCTGACAATCGGTGTCGTGGTTCGAATGTCGCGTACAGGTAAGTGACGAATATACATATACAACTTAAAGCTAATTAAATCTAACTTAAAGCTAAGCGGTATGTACAATTATACAGGGGGACGTGCCTTCACGTGCTAATGGACGCGTCGCTCGCCTCGTTTATCGCGACCGGGAGGAAACAGAGTTTCGCGATCGGGCGTTTGAATTCAGCATGGGCTGTTTTGACGGTGACGACTCGAACGAGCCCATCGTCGCCCGGATGGCACGCTACGATATGGCCCAGTGCCCACGTGCACGGAGGAGTGTTGGTGTTCCGGAGCAGTACTATCTGGCCGACTTTGGTTAGGTTTTGCCTGGTTTTCCATTTGGGACGCTGGAGGAGTGTCTGCACGTAGTCGGTCATCCAGGCTCTCCAAAAGGTCTCCGTGAGTCGTTGGATGAGTTGCCATCGGGACAGCCGATTCTCCGCCAGGTGCAGGGCACTGGGTTCCGGACTCGCGACGAGGGCGGCACCGATCAAGAAATGCCCCGGTGTCAGTACGGAATAGTCGTCGAGGCATTCGGACGTCGGAGCGATCGGGCGGGAGTTGAGGCACGCTTCGGCGCGGCAGAGGAACGTCGACAACTCCTCGAAGGTAAGCGTGTGCGCACCGATGCACCGTTTTAGGTGGTGCTTGACACTTTTGACCGCTGCCTCCGACAGTCCTCCAAAGTGAGGGGCTGTGGGGGGTAGAAAGTGCCAAGTTACCCCGTCGATAGCGAGTTTATTGTGGACGTCGGTATCGCGAGTGGCGGCGCGGTACGCTGTCGTTAGCTCGCGATTCGCCCCGTGGAAGGTGGTGCCGTTATCGGAGGACATAGAGCGCGGGAGGCCTCTTCGGGAGACAAACCGATGATAGGCGGCGAGAAACGCTGCTGATGTATAATCTGAGACAACTTCTAAATGAATTGCCTTCGTGGTGAGGCATATGAATACGGCGATGTACGCCTTCTGCGACTTGTGTCCCCTTCCACGAGCGGTTCGAACCTGGATCGGGCCTGCATAGTCGACGCCGGTGTGAATGAAAGCTCTTTCAGCTTTAGTGATGCGTAAGGCTGGCAGATCCCCCATGAGCTGGTGAGGAATAGCAGCCCGCTCCCGGGTGCATGGAACGCACCGGTACAACACAGCTCGTACTGTTGCACGTGCTCGCAGAATCCAGTATTCATGTCGGAGGCACGCGAGGGTGAGCTGAGGTCCCGCATGAAGGTGAGTAAGATGGGTATAGTGTATGAGGAGTGACAGGAGAGGATGGGAGCGGAGGATGATGGGTTCGTTTTCGGTTTCAGGCTGCGCCTTCGACAGCCGTCCTTTGGCTCGGATGAGCCCGTCAGAATCGAGGTACGGATTCAAGGAGGATAACGGACTCGATTTGGGAACGGTCCCGTGAGCGGCGAGTGTGCGCAGCTCCTGAGGGAATGTATCGGCTTGGATGCGCTTGAGCCAGTGGCGTTTTGCTTCTGCGACTTCGTCCGGGAGGAGGGCCGTCGTTGTGCAGCCGCGAGGTTGCGACCGCAGCCTCTTGATGAAGCGCTGCACATACGCGGTCACCCGGATCAGCTTCGGCCACGACGAGTAGCGTGAAGCCAAATTGACCTGGTCGGGAACTGAGACCATGCTGGCGATGGAGACAGGTCGCACTTCGCATTCTGTGTGCGAAGTGGAGTCGAAGGTGCGAGTCGGCCAAGCCTCAGAAGGTTTTTCGAGCCAGGTTGGCCCATGCCACCAGAGTGGGTGACTCTGCAGTTCGCGTGGAGATATGCCTCTGGATGCACAATCGGCAGGATTGTCCTGCGTTGGGACATGATGCCAGAGCACGTCAGGAAGAGACGCTTGGATTTTTGCGACTCGGTTTGCGACAAAGGTCTTCCATTTCGCCGGAGATTGGCTGAGCCATGTGAGGACGATGCTCCAGTCAGTCCAGCAGTGGGTTTCGCACTGTTCGTACCGTAACGATGAGCGGACGAACGCGACGAGACTGGCGAGTAGGAGCGCGGCGCTCAATTCAAGGCGAGGCACGCTAATGGTTTTCACGGGGGCCACCCGTGATTTCGCTATAAGGAGTTCGATTTCTACTCGGCCATCCTGAAGCACGCTGCGAATATAAACGGCTGCGGCGTAGGCCGTCGAGGAGGCGTCGGCGAAGCCGTCAAGACTTCGCCTTCGGACAGGGCCCGACGCTATGGGACGAGGGATCTGGATCGCCTCAAGGTCCGGAAGATTACCGAGATAGGTGTGCCACTCGTGACGAAGCCTGTCGGGAATAGGTTCGTCCCAATCGCACCGTGCCGCCCACAATCGCTGCATTGTCAGCTTGGCCGTGACGACGACCGGGGCGATCCAGCCTAGCGGGTCGAAGAGACGTGCCAGGGCTGACAGGACCGCTCTCTTTGTGTTGGTTGGCTCGGTGGAGTGATGGAGCCGAATCTGGAATCGGTATAGCGCGGGGATCCACGCTATCCCGAGTATTGGGATCGTGTCGGTGGTGGTGATCGATTTGGTCGATGCTAGTCCGTGATCCGCTGGGTCAATGTCCTCGAGCAGGGACGATGTGTTGCTCGCCCACTTACGGAGTCGAAACCCGCCTGCTTGGAGCAGCGCGATCAGCTGATCGCGAGTCCGTCGCAGGAGCTCCGGGCTGTCGGCACCGAATAGACAGTCATCGACGTAGGTTTGGTCTTGCAAGACCGGAACGGCCAGGGGGAATCGCTGCCCTTCATCAACAGCCAGCTGCTGGATGACTCGCAGCGCTTGGAAGAGAGCTGAGGATGTCCCGTAAGTGACGGTTCGGAGTTGGTACTCCTTAATCGGTTCGGTTGGCGTAATGCGCCACAGGATTCGCTGATAGTTGAGATCGTGCTCATTAACTTTAATTTGGCGGTACATTTTAGCGATGTCGGCCGCGTAGACGAACCTAGACTGCCTCCAGCGAAGCAGGATGGCGATCAAGTCGCCTTGGAGCTTTGGACCCGTTAGAAGGTGGTCGTTCAGAGACTGGCCATTGGTAATACGACAGGACGCGTTGAAGACCACGCGTAGGCTCGTCGTGGAACTACTCTCTCTGAACACCGCGTGGTGCGGAATATACTACGATTGTTCGGAGGAGTGGATTGGTGCTACCGGGGTTTGCCGCATGTGACCGAGGACTTCGTACTCACGCATGAAGTCCTGATAAAGGGCCGCATGGGCAGGGTTGGAGTGCAGGCGTTGTTCGACACGCTGCAGGCTCCGAAGAGCGGCGAGGCGTGAATCGCCTAATTCGAGAGGTGGCTCATGACGAAATGGTAGGCGGACGACGTAGCGTCCATCTGGATCACGGGTATGTGTTTTACGAAAGTGGTTCTCGCACTGTTCGTCGTCCTTCGTAAGGAACCTACAGGTAGAGATTTCCTCGATTTCCCAGAACCTTCTGAGGGCTTGGTCGAGCTGCTCAATGTTGGCGCAGTGATGGACACCGATGGACGATAGGGTTGGAGAGGATGCAACGGGACCGGATAGGATCCACCCGAGAGTGGTATTCTGGGCAACCGGAGTTGCAGGTAAGCCCCTTCGTATGCCTCCGACTATGACCTGGCTATATAAGTCGGCCCCGATGATGAGGTCGATCGGCTCCGAGCTCATGGGGTTTCTGTCGGCCAGCTCCAGGTCTGAAAGGTGAGACCAATTAATATCGGTTCGTTTTTTAGGTGGCACGTAGTTCGTGAGCGTTTTTAATATCACCGCCGTCGTCGAGTATGCAGGTTGATCCTTCATCGCTGGAGAAACGGTGATTCGAACCGTGGAGTGTGCGACGGATTGCGTTTCGCCGATACCGGTGACTCCAATTAGTGTCCGCGTTCGGTGGAGGCGCAGTAACTGAGCGGTCCGTTCTGAAATTAATGTCGCCGCGGAGCCCTGGTCCAGGAGCGCACGGACGGTGGTACGCCGACCGTGTGGTGAATGTACCTGTACATGGGCAGTCGATAAAAGCACGCCGTAACGAGTTGGCGAGTCGGAGACCAGATTGGCGCTGATCGTGGGCTCGTTATCGGACGCGACGACCGGATTCGGGTTTGCGACGCGCTGATCGTCGGAGGCGCGTGGAAAATGTAAGAGCGTGTGATGCCGCTGCTTGCATTCCTTACAGTGGTGTTGGCTCGTGCATTGCGCGCTCGCGTGTTTAGCCGAGAAACAGTTGATACAGCGTCGCTGTGTTTTGATTGTATTGTAGCGGTCGGACGGCGATTGAGCGACGAACGTCGGGCACCGGTAAATAAGGTGGTTCTGTCGACAAACAGAACAGGTCGCGGTGGAGACAGCGGTCGCGTGCGTAGCGAGTGACTTTGTTTTCGGTCGTTTCACGATTACGGTTTCGGTTGGACCTCCCATTTGAATCGGCGCCATGGCTTCGAGCGCTCGCGATCGCGACTCGAGGAACGTGTCGAATTCGGCGTACGTTGGAAACTCGTTCGCGTTTTCTAATTTGAGTTCCCACGCTTTCCGCGACGATCGGTCTAGCTTTTGAACGCCGAGGAAAACAATAATATCGCTCCATTGATCAACGGGACGGTTTAGATTTCTGAGCGCCTGTGTAGAAACGTTGATACGGTCGCGTAGGTCACGTAATTCTCGCGAAGATTCGGACTTGACTTGCGCGAGCGAAAATAACGTGGTAAGGTGCGTCGTGATTAAGCGGCGTTTATTTTCGTATCGCGACGTAATAAGCTCCCACGCGACGGCGAAGTTCTGGTCGGTAATTGATAGGTGAGCGATCGCGTTACTCGCTTCGCCCTTTAACGACGAGCACAGGAAATGTAATCGGTCAACGTTCGCGAGGGAGGGTTCGTCGATGACCATTGAGGAAAAACGGTCGCGAAAGCTTTCCCAAGCCTCGAACGATCCGTCGAACGACGGCAACTGGATTTGCGGTAGACGCGCGGTCGGCCTGGACGTAGGTATTGGAGAGGTACTCACACCTTTGCTGGATGCCGGCTCGGCGGCGGTAGCGATTTTCAGTACCTCTGCCATGAAGTCCGATGCCTCCAGGTAGTTGTCCTCAGCCGCTTCAAAGACGTTGTCCGCGAAGTAGGGGTGACTCGACTTCGCCTTCGGATCAGCAGTAGCGGCGAGTCTCGCGTCGAGGTCTTGCGCTTGGTTGAAGGCTTCCTTCAGGGCGGCCATCCGGTTCTGCGTGGTTGCTGAAGTCATTTTGGCTTGACCCAGCTTCTTAAAATTGGATAGAGCCCTCTCGATGGATCTGACAGTTTGGTTCTGCTTGTGAAGCAGCTCTTCGAACTGGCTCATGGTGTCGGCAAGGGAGTCTCCGTATTAATGGCGGCGTTTCCGGCACGTGGTTCCTCGATTCCAATCCGGCTCGAAGGACCAAAATGTTTGGGAATGGGTGGCTGGGACAGCCTTATCGGAAGGCTTGGAAATTCGAGGCGGATGGTCGGAAACGGATAGGGCGAAAACTCCGAGCGTCGGGACTGTGCGAACGGAAAATCGGATCGAGCACGTGGTCGATCGAGAAGAAAAGAATGCACTACACGTTGTCACACTTGTATTTGGAATAAAGGTTCAGACTTGATTGTTAAAACCCTGCGTACACGATATACGTTATGTGATTTACCCGGTAAGCGCGGTACTTTCCGAAATCACGGCTTAATAAAAACGGTTTGGTGTCACGTGCGATCGCTTAGACGGTTCGTCGAAAAGGAAGGCCGATTCCGGGAATCGCTCACGGATATTCGCTGCCCGCGAGCACGGTAATTGGTCGGCGCGCCGTGGGCCGATTCGCAGAGACGGACGTGCTCGAGAGCTAATTAGCGCTGCGCCTGAGCGCGCGCGGTTTTAAATAGTGCAAAGTCGCGGGATCGGCCCGCTGCCCGTATTGCTCGGAGCAACTCGTCGCCGATTCCCGAACATAAAGTATCTTTTATTCGAATTTCTATTTAAATAATTTTTTATCCCAAATAATGCCCATCTCTGCGAGGGCCGTTAGCACCGTGAAAGATTTACTTAATATTTAATTGAATTTAATAATTACAAAGAGTGTATCATGAACAAAGTGCATGCACTTGGAACTGTTACAGAAATATGTAAGATCACCCTTTCGATGAAGTACCGAATGAGGTTTATAACACGAGCGACTGGAATCCGCCTCTTTTGAGGAGTTTAGTACACACTGCATGTCTAGCCTTCCTTTAATTAGTTTTGGAGGCAGGTCTGTGGAAGTTGTGGATGCATTCGCTTGTATGGTCTGGCTTGCGAGTTAGCGTACCATAAAACTCCAGATGTGACACAGAACACAGGTAGGTGTGCTGGGCGCTAAGTCACAAACGCACTAAAGGACTGAAATGAAGGAAACACTTTTGTTTTTTCAATGATCGTCGCAAAAAATTGTTCTTCCTTGAATATGGATGGTACCATGGTATTGAGTTGTAAAAGAGTGCAATGCAGCCCATAAAAAATTAGTAGAACTGTGAAATAAAGAGCAAACTAGAATGTTTTCGACTAAAATTATTTAAAAATAGTTCTAATATGTTTTTAAAGTCATCTAGTAAAAATCTTATGGTGCTGAGGTGGAAAAAATATTTATTCATGAAAGAAAATTTTTTTCAATTAATAATAACAGTAGCTAAATATATGAAAAAATTTAAGATAGTGTTGATGACAATAGCTCATTATTAAATTAATTTTCAGGGTGGTCGCTTTTAAACTTCGATATGAAATCTGTATTTGTTCGAATTTTTCCGGGTTTTCCATTTTTTACAACTAGAGTTTGCAACTACAAAATTGGAAAGAAATAAAATACGTATCATTACAATTAATATTATTCTTAATTTACATTAATTAGAGATTTTGTACCCAAGATTTACATGTTAGTTACATATTTCATATACAACAATTAAGCTGTACGTTCTAATCCTGGTTAAAAAAATAATGTGCGTTCGGTTTTATGCTAAAAGACTGACCGGTTCTGTTCCAGGAAAGACTGACCGGTTCTGTGCCATGCTAAAAGACTGACCGGTTCTGTGCCATGCTAAAGTGGCGATGTCACGAAAGTGGGAACGCCGAAACCCCGGGCGTGAGCACTCTCATTCCTCTCTGGTAGTACCCTACACATAAAAAGAATGAAACGATCATGTACAAATACGCGGGTACGCGGGTCTCAATAGAACACCTAACGGGCTATACCGGAACTAAATACTTTAGATCACAAGAATTCTGTGGTGGGTGTAGCGGAGTCGGACCACCTTACTTTCTTACACCGTGCTCATGAGGCAGGAATCAGTTTCACAAAACGCTTGTACATTTACGGGTTTGATGACATGGCAACAGTGAGGTGAAGACTGATATGTGGCAACTATGTCAAGACGCTAGCTTTCTCTCTCAATTTTCGTTTCTCCCTTCCACTACTATTCAATCTTCTTACCATCCTCAGTCGGCATTTCATATATTCTTTTTTAGAATACGTCGTAGACGCGACAGAAAATTTTAACCATTCTACAATCAGTTTTCCCTACTAACCATTCGAGGACCATAGAGTGACAGTCAAGGTCAAATCCGAGCCGTCCCCATTAAAGTTTCGGACGCAAAGGAGAAAAGTGTATGGAAAAGAAAGAGACACGGAGGGTCGAAGCGTTCGGGAAAGATGAAAGACTGGCATGGGCTCAGGCCTTTAAATGAAAATTTAAACTTTTCTATTATTAATTATTTTTTACGAGACTTTAACCAATATATTTGTGGAATTTTACTGATTAAAATGACATTCGACGAGTAGGGTCATTTACGATTCCAGCGTGCAGTGTGTAATTCAAATGCAACGTTCGGCGAGAACCAGACTTCGTCTAAATGTCTCTCGCCAGAACCGCGTAAGGGACTTATATCGAGAATTCATTGTATAGCTGAGAATTTTCAGCTTATCTTTAGCCATTATTTCAGAGTCCAAGGCAGCACCACCATGCATCTTACGATGTATCCGTCAGATTTTGGCTACGGAAATTTATCTGTGAGATTTCAATGGAACGATTTCATCTTAACTTTGAGATTTATTCGGAGCTCGATGTAGCAAGATGATTTATTCGATTGTTTTATTCGTGACGAGCATTTCGAAGAGATGCAAATCACATATATCTTCATTCATTATTTTTATTTGGCTTCAAGTAACCGACATCTTGATTCGACGTTGCCAATTCGTAATACGTAAGTACGTAGTACGTACAGTGTCTTCCATTAATATTCGGACACTGTTAGAAGGACGATAACTTTTGTAATATTGCATCATACGACTTGAATTTTTATGAACAATTAGAACAATTAGTTTACTACATGATGTAAAAAAAATTTTGAAAAGATTGCAATTTGTCGAAATTGCAGAGAAAATGTTAGTTCATCAGTCGATTTGAAATGTTGACCTTAAAAAAAAATAAGGTATTTACTCTCGACTTTGCGGGCTGCTTTCACCCCTTAGATGTGCATCATTGCAGATACAAAAAAAATGTGTCGTACTAAAAGGGCCTAGCCGACTAAGATGGTCAAAACTGCCCTTAGAGGTTTTTCAATGATTAATGAACCATTCGAAAGCTGACCCAGAAAAACCCCTCTGAGCAAAATTTCAACCCTCTATCTTGCCCGTGAGGGTAGTTACAGGGTAAATTAGATTTCGCGCTTGTCCACGCATTTTCCACACTCTGATGCTTCCCAAAATTCTGAAAAAAATGTGGCATATTTTGGATCCTAAGACAGATTTTTTCAGATTTTTTTCTTGCAAACTGTGGTCGCAAAAAATGAAAAACCTCAAAAAAATCGGAAAAATGTACATTTCTCAAAAATATGAAAACATGCTATTTTGCTGTTTAGTGCCCCGATAAAGTACCATAACAGGCAGTGTCCTCAATTTTTTTAGATTTTTTGTTGTGCGCACTTTTTGTCAAAACAAGTGCGACGAAACGGCGAAATTCGCGTTCCGTCGCGAGCTCGCACAACGGACCCAAGTGCGAGCCAATCCGCAACCGTCCCGAGCGCGAATCAATCAGAGCACGCCACCGCTTCGCGAACATTTCGCGAGGCGGCGCGCTCTTCGTAGTCCGCGCTTTCTCAATAAATACCGGAGCAAACCGCGACTAACTCGGAGTTGGCTGCTCATTCCGTCGCGAACCGTGCTAGTGAGCGGACGCCTTTACAATCAGTACTCTGTGCTCGTAAATCCGTGCCCGCGCCATCTTGGCTCGGAAGCATTCTCGCGTTTCGCGAAATATTTTTCCGTTAATACGGATTAAAGTGTTCATTTTTCTTGTATAATCATAGTTTTTATTTAATTCAGTTATTTTCATTTAGTATTCTTTTAGTTTCTTTACACCATCATTTATTTCGACATACAGTTCACATCTACAACATAAAACCGCGGACCGCGTGTTCGAAGAGGTTACACAATCTCCTTATGCGAGTCTACTCCAGGAATTAGTATTCAAGTGATCTCGTTCAACGGAACTCGGTGAAGTAAAATTTTTCTATATTATTCCTGTGCATAGTATTTTATAAAATCAATTATTTTCTTTATAAAATTTAAATTCGAGTATCCACGCACCACGTGGGAACATAACCTCATAGCGTGGGCCACATGCCCAACTATGCGAATTTTCTCTTTTTTTTCATAATTATAATGTAATTATTATTTCTTTAATTCATATAGTATTACTATTTCATTATATTTTTCTTTTCCCGTCCGTTGCGTAAGGTATATTACGCGTTTTTGCGAGATATACCCCGCCTACACGGAAAATTTGCTCTTTTCTTTAATAAGCATAGTTACTTCATTTTGCTTTAATAAGAAACTCGGTAAAGTAAATTCTCTTGTATTATTCCTGTGTTTATTATCTTATAAATTAATTATTTTGTTCATTATTAAAATTTGGGTATCCATGTACCACGTGGGAACATAACCTCACGTGTGGACCACATGCCCAACCATGTGTAATTTCCTTTCCTTCTTAATTACAGAGTAAAAATTATTTCTTTTGTTTACTATTAATATAGTGCTACTATTATTCATTATTTCCGTCGCGTAAGGTATACTACGCGTCTTTGCGAGATATATTCTGCTCACACGGATTAAATTGTTCCTGTCTCTAGTAAGCTTAGATTCTTCAAATACTTTAATATTTTAACTTGTAACAACGATAAACTGCAAGTAAAATTACTTATTGTACTCTTGTGTACATTAATTTTGAAACAATTATTTTGTTTAATCTTGTGACTTGAAGACCCACGTCTTATGTGGGAGCATAACCTCTCATGCGGCCACATGCCCTACTCAGATTAGATCTCGTTTTCTCATAACCAGTATATACTACTCCTTAATATTAATATAGGATATATTCCTATATATTTTATTCTTATTCTTATTTTCTAATCCTGTCGCGAACTGTGCTAGTGAGCGGACGCGTTATAATCCGTACCCTGTGCATGAAAATCCATGCCCGTGCCATCTTGGTACGAATTGCTTCTTTATGTACATAATTGTATTATTATTGTTTGATCAGTTATATAATATATAGGCAGATAACTCCTATCTTAGCTCGTACAAATTTAAAACAACTATCAGGAGGGGGGAAATCCCCCCCCCCCCCACCGAAAAGCTGGCTCCTCCAGCAAATCGACGACTTGTCCTTGCCAAAAGCAAGAAAGGCAATACAAAAAATGTTTATAAAAGGCTTTTGTTTCCCACTTTAAGCTCAACTCCTGTGGCCGAGCAAGGCAACACTTCTCAATTTTCTACCTCCTTACCGGTGCTAAATGCCACTTCTCCGGTTCAGACGGTTTTGTCACAAAGCGTCCCGGATGTAAACCCGCCCACAGTACACCAACCAAAGATTTTTTGATAATGTATTGGATTTTACCAATCATCCAATCTTAAATCCCATACCTTCCTCTAAGGATTCTGCCTCCCAGGAACCTATGATCCTTCCTGAGAACGAGGACAATTTCCAGATTGTCCTCTCTCCAAAATCCAAGAAACTCCACAAAGAAAAATCTCCACCTGTCTTGGAGCAAGGCTCCAATAGTAAACTAATTACGATGCATACAGCAAACATCCCTCTGGCTAACAAATTCCAGGTATTATCCTCCTTTGAGGGGATATTAAATCCTGATCGGCCCTCCACTGAACAATTTGGAAATTGCCAGAGCTCTCAGGGAAGAACCTCACCAAACCCCATCGAACAGACCCAGAAACAGGGCCTGACTCACAATAATCCGATTAGGAAGGGTAATAACAAACCTAGACCCCCTCCTATATATCTCTCCAATTTTGATCTTAACATTCCTGCCTTCTACCGAAGAATGAATGCTGATGTAGGCAAAGATGCCTACTCAGCAAAATTCTTAGGTAGACGTATTAGAATCCAGTTATTCAATCCGGATAAACATATTGAATTTAAGAAAATTCTGGCTGAAGCTAAAATCCCGTTCTACACGTTCAGTCAGAATACGGACAAAAATCCAATCATGGTTTTAAAGGGACTTCTCCAAATCCCCTTAGAAGAACTTAAGGAGGAAATTCAATCCACTGGTCTGGTGACCACCACAATTTCTGAAATCACCCCCAAAAACTCTACCTCGCACTATGCATTATACAAAGTAATTTTCTCATCGGAAATCACCATTGCCTCCATTAATAAGGTAGGCTTCATCTACAACACCAGCGTATACTGGGAGAAATACCTTTCCAAAAGGGCCTACACGCAATGTTTCCGTTGTCAGGCTTACGGACACTCTGCAAAAAATTGCAACCTCCCGGTGCGGTGTGTAAAATGCGCTGCATCCCACTCTTCAGCGGATTGTAATAAACCGTATGAAATCCCTCCTACCTGTGCAAATTGCAAAGGAGAGCACACTGCAAATTACTCACAGTGCCCTGCTCTGGCTGCATACTTGCAGAAAAGGGCTCCCAAACCTCCCCGGACTCCGGTCTACTCGAAAACATTGCCTGTAGCCGAAAAGCTGCCTACAAGGACCAGTCGGATAAATATTCAGAATCAAAATTCACATATGATTCCTTCAAATCGATCTGAAGCTCAGGTTAGGGCTAACAAGTCCTACGCTCAAGCCACTAAAACTAGTGTGCTAAATAGATATCAAGCTAATCCTGATGCTGATAAACCAAACCTGCCTAATTTAGCCTACTCAAATCCTGACAAAAACACCCAACATTATTTACAACTTGCTGACTCCATAAGAGAGATTTCTCAACTATGCGACATAAACCTCATGCTTGCTACGGCCCAAACCCTTGCAAATAAATTAAGAACATGTACCACAAACACCCAAAAATTCCAGACATTCCTAGAAGTCTTCGCGACTCTGGAATAAAAAATCCCATACTTACCTCTTACTGTTAACAATGGCTAATTTTCCGCATATAATAACTTGAAACGCGCAATCTATTCTACCCAAGTGTTGTATATGAACATGCAGCGTTTCTATTTGAGGGGCCGGCGAGGGCAACGCCATCTCGCGGCCTATCTCAGTAGCGTGTAGATGAAGAGAAGTTAGTTAAAATAAAGCAATGGAAACGAACACGCGGCTTGTTTACTATCCCGAATATACATATGTAAAAGTGGTGTCAGAAGTGGGATTGAAAGTGCAGTAACGAGGAATTAAGCAGAGAAGCATCACATCGACAAGATGCCGTTATCGCAAGAAGATTTGGACGCGATAACGAGAACGTTGGCCGACGCATTGAAGACGGCCTTCGCGGGCGTCACTACAGCGGCCATGACAGCTTCTACAAGCAACGGAACAATGCTTCCAAACAAACCGCCACCATTCGCTATACAAGAATTTCGTTCATCTGACGATACAACAGTCGAAGATTATTTCAAGCGATTCAACTGGGCCCTGGAGCTGAGTCGAATTCCAGCCGAACAACATGCCAACTACGCACGAGTGCATATGGGAGCGGAACTGAATAATGCATTAAAATTCTTAGTAGCTCCCCTGACGCCGGAATCACAGACGTACAAAAACATCTGCAAAATACTCATTAAACATTTCGACAAGGTAAAAAATAAATACGCCGAGAGTGTGAAGTTTCGTCACGTGATGCAACAACAAGGAGAGTCAATTGCCAACTTCGCATTACGGCTCCGACAGGCGGCGACACATTGCGAGTATGGTGAATTTTTAGATCGCATGTTGGTAGAGCAGATGCTGCACGGGCTCGACGATCGTGACATCTGTGATGAAATAATTCAAAAAAACCCAAACACGTTCACGGAGGCATACGAAGTAGGCCGTTCGCTCGAGGCGACGCGTCAAACAACCGAAGAGGTTAAGATAAACACGTCACCGCCGGAAAGCACGCACCTGATCAAGGGAGCACCCTCGCAGTATAGAAAAAATAAAAGAATACCACTACAAAGACCGGCGGAACACGCATCAGAACGAGAGCGGACGGTACGCAAAAACAGCCCAGCGTGTAAGTACGAACAAAGATACGAGTATGAGCAAAATACATGTTATGGCTGCGGAGGATTACACAGGCGCAGTCAATGTCCACACCGCGACGCAGAATGCAGACAATGCAGAAAAATAGGACACCTGGCCAGGGTGTGCAGATCCACGAAGGAGAGCTCACATGCAATCCAACGAGTACCAGAGGAGGAACTTCCAGCGGAGCAAGTCGATTCGGTACAATACTTGAGGAAAGTGGAGGAAATACACAGCATGGGAACGTGTGAAAAAAAGACACTTAAGGTACAAATAGAGGGCCAATATATTGTAATGGAATTGGATACAGGATCACCAGTGGGCATTATCGGCAGTAACACATTACGTAAAATTAAACCCAATTTTCACTTAAGACCAACAGAGAGGCAATTCGCTAGCTACTCAAAACACCGATTGAACGTGATAGGACGCATGCCCGTCAATGTAAAAGTGGGTAAGACAACACGGAGGCTCAACGTATACGTCATCGAAGGCGAATACGACGCGCTGTTTGGACGAGAGTGGATTTCACAATTCGCACAAGAAGTGGATTGGGTGGGACTCTTTACCACATCGAAGGTGCACTCGTTAAATGTCGTTCCACCACAACTTACGGAGGGGCAAAAGAAACGACTGAATCAACTGATTTCCAAGTACGATGATATTTTCAGTCTGACAGCAGGAAAATTGGTGGGACCACCAGTAAAAATGCACCTGAAATCCGGAGCAACACCAAAGTTCGCGCGAGCCCGCGAAATTCCATACGCGTTGCGCGATAGTTACAGCAAAGAAATAGATGCAAAACTAGCATCGGGTCATTTCGTACGAGTCGACCATTCGGAATGGGCATCGACAACACATGTAGTCACAAAGAAGAACGGTAAAATACGAATCACCGGGAATTACAAACCGACACTGAATCCACAGCTGATCGTAGACGAGCATCCAATACCTAAGGCGGAGCACATATTCAACGACATGAAGGGAGCAAAAATATTCTGCCACCTTGACATCAGAGACGCATACTCTCACTTAACCGTCGATGAAGAATTCAGCGCGGCACTGACCCTGAATACACCCACACACGGACTGGTGCGGCCAACACGGGCCCAATACGGAGCAGCGAACATACCGGCCATTTGGCAGCGACGAATTGAAACAGTGATACGGAATGTAAAGAACGTACGTAATTTCTTTGACGATTTGCTCCTTTTCGCAGACTCATTCGAGGAACTACTACAAACGCTGGGAGAACTGTTGGAGCAACTCCGACAGCACGGTATTCACCTAAACCGAGAGAAATGTACATTTGCTGCTTCGGCCGTGGAATTTTTGGGACATAAAATCGACGCGGAAGGCATACGTAAATCTGACAAACATATCGAGGCAATACGAGACGCACCTAAACCAAGCACACCGGAAGAACTGGAACTATTCATTGGGAAGGCCACATATTACAATGCGTTCATTCCAGACTTAGCAACAAAAGCTCGGCCACTCCGAGACATACTCACAACCGTACCTTTTAAATGGACACAAACAGCCGACGAGGCGTATACAAACCTCAAGACAATATTGACGTCTCCACAGGTCCTCATGCCGTACGATCCAGCACTACCACTACTCCTGGCGACAGACGCAAGCAAGATAGGACTAGGCGCGGTTCTGTCACATCGACTGAGCAACGGCAGGGAGCGACCTATTGCTTATGCGAGTCGAACGATGACAGGTACAGAACAACGATATTCTCAAATCGATAAGGAGGCCTTAGCCATCGTTTGGGCCGTCCAAAAATTCTTTCATTATTTATACGCGCGCTCATTCATACTCATCACGGACCACAAACCGTTGACGCAGATTCTGCACCCGGAGAAATCGTTACCAGTACTTTGCATTAGCAGAATGGCAAACTACGCGGACTACTTAGCTCATTTCAACTTCAAAGTAGAATTCAGGCCTACGAAGGCGAATACAAATGCGGACTATTTTTCTAGAGCACCACTACCAACAACAGTACAGCAAGTGCAAGCAATCACACTGCAAGAAGAGGAAGAGAAGACAGAACTAGAAGGATTCGACCAGTTTATGATAGACCAGGTCAAGCAGTTACCGATTCGAGCCGAGAATATTGCCAAGGAAACACAGGAAGATCCACATCTCGGAAGAATAGTACAACTCCTGGAGGCAGGGCGGGATCTTGCGCGCTACGGATACAAGGCACCAGAGCGCGACTACAACCTGACAGGGAACTGTCTCGTATTCGAACACAGAATCGTCGTGCCACCATCGCTCAGGAAGGCAATTCTGCAGGATCTCCATGCTGCTCATGTAGGCATTGTCAGAATGAAGGGGTTGGCTCGTTCATTTGTCTACTGGCCGGGAATAGATGCGGAGATCGAACAGGCCGCAGGTTCCTGTGAAGAATGTGCGGAACGTGCGCACAGCCCCCCAAAATTTCGAGAACATCATTGGGAATACCCGAAAGGACCGTGGGAATGTATCCACATTGACTATGCAGGTCCGGTAGCAGGGAAAATGTTATTAGTCGTTGTCGATGCGTACAGCAAATGGATCGAGGTAAGACCGACCACGTCAAGTACGAGCAATGCAACGATTGCAATTCTAGATAAGCTGTTCGCTGCTTATGGAGCACCAATCACAGTCGTATCGGACAACGGGAGGCAATTCATCTCGGCGGAGTTCGAAGCATTTTTACAAACGAGTGGAGTGAATTGCCATAAGCGCATCGCACCATATCACCCCTCTACGAATGGGCAAGCAGAAAGATATGTCCAAACGGTAAAAGACGCGCTGTACAAGATGAAAACGACACAAGGATCACTTCAGCAAAATTTAAACGAGTTTCTACGACAATATCGGAAAGCTCCTCATGCAACCACAGGGCAAGCCCCGAGCAAACTCTTCTTGGGACGAAATATTCGAACGCGCCTCGACCTGGTCAGACCAGAACCAGTACAGACGAGGATCACAAAAAAGCAAACGAAAGAATTTACAACAACGTTCCGAACGTTCCAGCCGAGACAATCAGTCTACTTTCTTGCTGGCAACCCCAGATTAGACAAATGGATTCCGGGAACAATAATTACCCGATTGGGTGACATTCATTACGAGATCGAGTACTTGGGCAAGACTTTCAAGCGACACGTGGACCAAATCAAGTCTTTCAACCAGGAAGGTCCCTTACGAACGACCGAAACAGGGAAAGACAGACGACGAGCACGGTACCATGAACAGCAGACAGAGCCACCAGACACGGCAGAAACGCAATCAAGAAGTCGGGAGCAGGGAGGAGGACCGGCAACACCAGAAGAACCGGCGATACCACCATCGCGGCCGCCAACGAATGACACGACGCAGAACGAAGGCGCAGGACCAGCACCGCGACGGTCCACACGCAGGAGGAAACAAACTGATTTTTTCACCCCATTAGGAGCAGGCAGATTTCCATAAAGGAGGGAAGAATGTTGTATATGAACATGCAGCGTTTCTATGTGAGGGGCCTGTAGGGGCTACGTATGCTGCCGTACCTTGCCGCAGCGCTAGCATCGCCGGCATCAGCCGCGTGCAAGCGGCAAGAGTGAGTCGCCGCTCTAGACTCTACGTGTCCGACGACCCAAAGCGGATTTGCCGCCGTTGAGATTCGTAATCTCTCTCTCTTGTAACAACCTTCGTCGTGATAAGACGTAATAAAGTTTTCTGTACTACAACACGCAACAGTGCCTTCCATCCAGTTTCCGGTTTCCCGGCGGTAGTAGGCCGCAGTCTGGAAATTCCCCAGACCGTAAACCTACATCTGGTGACCCCGACGTGATCGCTGCCGACTGATAGTCGTGTTTTCGGAAAATTTTCGAAACTGTGACGAGGCATTGGACGCCTCGTGGAACGGACATTGCCTGTTGCTGCCGTTGTACCTCCGCCGACGTGCTTTTCGTACCGAAAAGCCTGGCTGCACGTGCTCGGAAACCGTGCACGTTGTTCGGAGATCCGACGAAGAAGAGGTTTCCTGGCGGCGAGCAATCCGCTCGCTGCAATCCGCCGTTCCTGCTTCCAGGCGGCGAGCAGGCCGCTCGCTGCACCCTGCAGCCGCCGAGCGTGAAGCCATCGACGCCACGTGGGTACCACCGTCGCCGCCATTGCTGCCGCTACGAGGGTACCATTATCGCTGCCGTTGCTGCCGCCACGTGGGTACCGTTGCTGACGCCGCTGCCGAAGCCGTGAAAAGCTGCCGTCGTGGTGAAGTGAGCGTATTTTTTTAAGTCGTTTTCGTTCCGTTTTAATTCTAGTCTCGCGTGTGAAAAATGTCGCAACCCACGCCGGAAGATAGAATCGCACGGTTAGAGGCGGAGCTCGAGGCCGCGCGCGAACTTTTAAACGCCCGTTCTGCATCGGATGCCGACGCGTTCGCGAACCGCGTAGATAGTTATCGTGCGCCGAAACTCCCCGCATTTTTCAAGAACGACCCTGCGCTATGGTTCGGACAGGTCGAGGCGTCGTTTCGAAACGCACGAATTACGAGCCAGACTACAATGGCCGACACCGTAATTGCCGGCCTGGATGCGGATACCGCGTCGGTTATATCCGATCTCATATTGTCACCGGATCCCGTCGCGCCGTATAACCGAATCAAAGAGCGCATTATTTCCACTCTCTCCACTTCGGCCGAAACGAAACTCCGGCAGCTCCTCAAGGGGCAGGTAGCGTCGCATGGCAAACCTTCGCATATCTTGTCACTTATGCGTAATTTAAACAATGGTGCTTGCGCAGATAATGTGCTTAAATCGATTTTTTTCGACCTGCTGCCCGAGCAGTGCCGCGCAATTCTAGTCGCGTCCAAGCATGACGACCTGCAGGAGATGGCCCTTCTGGCCGACAAGATCGTCGAGACGATACAGCCAGCGAGCGCTTCTGTCCTCGCAGCAGCTGCCGACGTATCACGGCCGGGCTCCATGCAAGAGCAGTTGGACAAACTCTTCCGTGAGGTAGCTAGATTGAATACCGCGATCGAGCGTGTCTCGCGGACACGCCAGCGTAGCCCCGGGAGAAATGTCGCTTCGAGAACGCGGAATAGGTCCCAGAGTCGTGACCCTTCCGGTCTCTGCCGTCTGCATGCGAAGTTCGGCGAACGCGCGTTTCGTTGCATTAAGCCGTGCGCGTGGCCCAGTCCTCCTAGAGCGTCGGGAAACTGAGGCCACCCTCCTCCTCGGAGACTGTTGGAGAGTGTTATGCGTCCTCGAAACGTCTCCACATACGCGACCGTAAGTCAGGCCGTACCTTTCTCGTAAACACAGGTTCGGATTTGTCTTTGCTGCCGGTTTCAGCTGCGTCGCGTGCGCGTCCCAGCGCGTTTAAATTGTTTGCCGCGAACGACACCCGTATCGATACGTATGGCGATATTCGCGTTGCCCTCGATTTCGGATTGCGCCGCCCGATCGAGTGGAATTTTTGCGTAGCAGCAGTCCCGTATCCCATCATAGGAGCCGACCTGCTTACGCATCATGGTCTCACGGTAGATTTGAAGAGGCGTCGCCTGATAGATTCTGCTACCGGTTTGTTTGTTTTGGCCGGTATCGCGAGCTCTCCCTCTTCATGCGTGAACGTCCTTGGACCGTCGTTCAAGTACTCTGGTATATTAGCTCGTTTCCCGCAAGTCATCGGACTCGAGCAACCGACTCCTCTCGAGTCGCGCGGTGTGTATCATCACATTTCCACCACCGGTCCCCCCGTCGCGGAGCGTGCTCGGCGTCTATCGCCTGAAAAACTCAAGGCCGCGAAGGCCGAGTTTAAACACCTGATCGAGGCAGGAATTTGCAGGCCGTCTAGCAGCCCTTGGGCTAGTCCGATCCACTTAGTCAAAAAGAAGTCCGGTGAATGGCGGGTATGCGGAGATTACCGCCGTTTGAATAGCGTGACGATACCCGATCGTTACCCCGTGCCTCACCTGCACGACTTCCCGGCTAACCTTCACGGCAAGACCATTTTCACGGCGCTAGACCTGTATAAAGCGTATCATCAGATACCCGTAGCTGCCGAAGATATTCAAAAAACTGCCGTCATCACTCCTTTCGGCCTTTTTGAATACTGTGCAATGACCTTCGGCCTCCGCAACGCGGGGCAAACTTTTCAGAGATATATAAACCGTGCTCTCGGCGATCTCGATTTCGTTTTCACGTTTCTCGATGACATCCTCATCGCCTCTTCCTCTCCGGAAGAGCATGAGACCCATCTGGCGATCGTCCTAGAGCGTTTACGTGACTTTCATCTGCGCGTGAACCTGGATAAATGCCGTTTCGGCGTATCCGAGTTAGTTTTTTTGGGACACCTAGTTAACTCTGAGGGGTTTAAACCCACTCCAGAGAAGGTCGAGGCTATTAGTCGTTTCCCCAAACCGCGCACGATCGACGACCTGCGTCGTTTTCTAGGAATGGTAAATTTTTACCGGCGCTGTATTCCTCACGCTGCCGCCACTCAAGCTCCGTTGAACGCGTACATGCAGGACGCGCGTAAACGTGATAAGCGACCCATCGTATGGACGCCCGAAGCCGAAGCGGCTTTCGTTAAATGCAAGGATGATCTTGCGAACGCTGCCCTTATAACGCACCCCTGCGAATCGACCACCGTGCGCCTTGTCTCAGACGCTTCCGACGCGGCCATGGGTGCAGTTCTCGAGCAGCTGTGTGGCGATAGTTGGAGACCGCTCGCCTTTTTCTCGCGAAAGTTTTCCCCGGCTCAGTGCAAATACAGCACATACGACCGTGAGCTTACCGCAGCTTACGAAGCTGTGCGCCACTTTCGCCACTTCCTAGAAGGTCGCGAATTCATTATCTACACCGACCACAAACCGCTCATCTACGCCTTTGCGCAGAACTCTGAGCGTGCGTCTCCTCGGCAGACTCGGCAGTTGTGCTATATAGCGCAATTTACGTCGAAGATTCTCTTCTTGCCCGGAAATGAAAACGTCGTTGCCGATTCGCTCTCGCGTACCGAGGCAATCCGTCTGCCGACGCAATTCGATTTGAATGAGCTCTCTCGCGAGCAGGAAAACGACCCCGATCTCAGGGAAATTCTTGCATCGCCAGACCACTCTCTCGCCCTTAAGAGGCTCACGTGGGGCACAGATCACTCTCCTGTGTATTGCAGCGTATCTGAGGAGTGCATCCGTCCGTATATCCCCGCCTCCATGCGCGAGCGGTTGTTCAAGCTCTTTCATTCTCCCGCACATCCGAGCGCGAAAGTCACTGACCGACTCATACGACAGCGATATGTCTGGCCCGACATGCACCGCGACATAGCTCGCCAGTGTAAGTCGTGTGTTGATTGCCAGCAATCCAAAATTTCTCGACACGTCAAGCTGACTCCGTCCCAGTTCGCCGCGCCCGACGGACGTTTTACTCACGTACACATCGACCTTGTCGGTCCGCTGCCGGTCAGCGAAGGCTTTCAATACTGCCTTACCATGATCGACAGATTCTCTCGCTGGGCTGAGGCCGTTCCCCTGAAGGAGACGTCCGCTCAGACGGTCGGCCGCGCCTTTTTTGAGCATTGGGTGTCACGTTTCGGCGCTCCTGCATTTTTGACGAGTGATCAAGGTCCGCAATTCGAGTCACAGCTTTTCTCAGCCCTCCTGGCGCTCGTTGGCTGCCGGAGGAAAAGAACCACCGCGTATCACCCCGCGTCTAACGGCATGGTTGAGCGCTGGCACCGCGTCTTGAAGGCAGCAATTATGTGTCACGCCAATCAGCAATGGTCGCGCGTCTTACCTATTGTACTGTTAGGGTTGCGTACCCATATCCGTCTCGATACTAACGCTTCTCCTGCCGATTACGTTTACGGAACCTCGTTGCGTCTGCCGGGCGAATTTTTCCTATTAGATAATTTTAGCCCTGATCCGCAGCCATTCCTCGAGGAATTCCGACAGTATATGCGTGCCGTCAAGCCTGTGCCCGTAGCGCACAAGCGTAGCGTTAAAACCTTTGTATACAAAGATCTCGGATCATGTTCGCATGTATTTATGCTTGTTAAATCCGTGCGTAGACCGTTGGAACGGCCTTACACGGGACCCCATCGGGTGCTTCAGCGTATTTCCGAACAAGTGTATTCAATCGAGGTCAACGGTTTACCGCGCAACGTCTCCGTAGAGCTGTTGAAACCCGCGCATAGCGTTTGCGAGGGACTTGCAGTCCCAGTATCGAGCGGTGCCCCGTCGCTGCCGAGCGTGCCTGTGCGCACCTACTCGCGTAAAAGAGTCACTTTTGCGGACTCCGTACATTAGGTTAAGGTTTTGTAAATATACGCGTAGCATGTAAGTCGTAGTTTATAAGAGTCGTTTGTAATTCTATGTAGCCTTTAAGCAAAGTATCTGTTGTTCGCTGCCGCTTTTCCTTGGGGGGGAGTGTGTAGGGGCTACGTATGCTGCCGTACCTTGCCGCAGCGCTAGCATCGCCGGCATCAGCCGCGTGCAAGCGGCAAGAGTGAGTCGCCGCTCTAGACTCTACGTGTCCGACGACCCAAAGCGGATTTGCCGCCGTTGAGATTCGTAATCTCTCTCTCTTGTAACAACCTTCGTCGTGATAAGACGTAATAAAGTTTTCTGTACTACAACACGCAACAGTGCCTTCCATCCAGTTTCCGGTTTCCCGGCGGTAGTAGGCCGCAGTCTGGAAATTCCCCAGACCGTAAACCTACAGGCCGGCGAGGGCAACGCCATCTCGCGGCCTATCTCAGTAGCGTGTAGATGAAGAGAAGTTAGTTAAAATAAAGCAATGGAAACGAACACGCGGCTTGTTTACTATCCCGAATATACATATGTAAAACCAAGCGTCATGAAATCATTGCACAGCTCGACCACCTGGAGTGTGACCTCCTCCTGGTGACCGAGACCTGGCTAAAACCCAGCACTCTCTTCTCCATACCTGGCTACACGGTCATACGAAAGGACCGTGGCGACGGGTGGGGAGGCGTAGCCATGATTATTAATAACCATATTAAATTTTCAGTAGTTCGTACTTGTACCGACTTGGAATTCCTGGCCATAAGACTTGACAATCCAGTCCTTTTTGTCGGAGTCATCTATGCCAAACCTCATCAGCCCCTTACCGAGACGGATCTGAGGCACATAACAAATTACGGGTCACCGTACCTAATTGGCGGTGACTGGAACGCTAAGCACAGGTATTGGAAGAACACCAGAGCAAATCAGGCTGGTATCACACTATATAACCTCATGCTTAAAACTAATCTCTCGATAGTCGCACCTGGCTCGCCCACTCACTACGCCCCTCGGGTCCCACCCACAATCATTGATTACTTTATCACAAATTCTACAGCGTCATTTAAATGTGTGACCCTGGACATATTCGGGACGGTGCACAGGCCAGTTTCCATTAAAAGGATTGCTCCTACGGACCCTTCCCAGGGATCCTTATTTCACCAATCTACTGACTGGGAAAAATATAAGGAAGTTACGTTGAATTGGGGCATTGTCACTCGCTTGCAATCTCCTGCTGAAATTGATTTATGTATAGAATCACTTACATCCTTTCTGATCGGTTCCCTATGGGACTCTACGTCCAGGGACACGACCATGGAAAACTCTCCTATCGCAATCAGAAGAAAGTCTGTAGCATATGATGAACGTCTAACCGCCTTGTTGAGGACCAGGCGGAGAATACGGCGGCTATATCAAATCTCGTACGATTCTTATTTCCTCCAGCAAATGAAGGAAATAAATAAAGAAATACGAACTAGAATCTATAAAATCAGAGAACTGGCCTGGGCTAAAATGCCACAGAGCTTCATAAAACCTGATCCTACGTTTTGGAGTACTTACCAAACGTTAGCCAAAAACGCCAGTTATCCATACCAGTCCTCAACGTCGAAGCCAGAACTTTGCACTCTGACCATGACAAATCTGATGCTCTAGCAAATAACTTTGCTAAGGTCCACACGGATGCTGCTTTGATTGCCTCAAGAAACGAACAGACTGTTAACAACTTCTACAATCAATTTGACTGGGAGAAAGAGAGTGACAGGGTCCCCATCAATGTACCCTCACCTAAGGATATATACGATCTTGTCCGAAAAATGAAGGCAAAAAAGGCCCCTGGCCCTGACAAAATCACCGTCCCGATGATGGCCAATGCTTCGCATAAAATTTTCTGTCAATATCATTACATATTCAAGGCTTCACTTAAATATAACTATTTTCCCAGGGCATGGAGACTCGCCAAGGTGATCCCAGTTCACAAACCGGGTAAACCTTCCACCGATCCTACTGGCTATCGGCCGATTAGCTTATTACCCATTCCGGGTAAACTCTTAGAGAGAATAATATTTAATCTCATATTGGATCATGTTAAAATGAACAACATTATCATTAGTCAGCAATTTAGCTTTCGCCAAAAACATTCTACCCTACACCAGGTAGGACGCATATCGCAATACGTAGCACATGCGCTCAATGTGAAAAGGGAAGTTGCCATGGTCTTATTAGACCTATCTAAGGCATTCGATACTGTCTGGCACAGAGCCATTATATATAAACTCTATGAAATGGCTCTACCTCACTCCATCTTAAGATTATTAAATGCATACTTGCTTGAGCGTACGTGCTACGTATGCTTAAACTCACACAAATCCGTTATTTACAATTGTCAAACTGGAGTACCTCAGGGCTCCATTCTAGGACCTTTATTGTTCATTTTGTACATCAATGATATCCCCACCATGTCCCTGTGTGAAAAAGCGCTATACGCTGACGACACAGCAATATACTCCACCTCTACGAGAAAGGGTCGACCGACCCTCTTTTGCAGAATGCAAAGATACCTTGACTGTGTAATACAATATTTCAATGATTGGAAATTAGTACCCAACCCTTCCAAATCAGAAGCCATTCTCTTTTCGAAGGCCTTGAGATCCGGCACTGACGCTTTTAAAGCGCACAATCATTTCATGATAAATGGCGAACCTGTGAGATGGGCGAGCCAGGTAAGATACTTGGGAGTTATCCTGCATGATAAACTTTTATGGTCACCTGCATTGAGGGATCGTACAAACAAAACTCTGCGCGCCTTCACTGCATTAAAATCTTTTATTGCTCCTTCTTCACATCTACCACTAAGGCTTCGCTTAACCACCTATTTGATGTGTCTCAGACCCGTGCTCACATACGGGGCTCTCATTTGGTATTATGCCACTCCTATTTCTATTCGGATCTGTCTACAGCGGACCCAGTCAAAAATCTTGAAAACCATCCTTAACAAGGATATACGATTTCCTACAAAACAATTACATCAACTAACGTCTATTCCGCTAATTAACAACTTTATAAATAAAATGATAGCTAACTATAATGTTTCCGAGCATGAAAACCCGTTAGTCAAACTAACGGGGAGTTACACTGTAGACAAGATCCCATATAAAATCAAAGTTTCATTTCCGCTTGCTTTTTAAATTCATCTTAAAACAATCCTAGCTTAATACCTCCAGTCTATTATGCTCCCTTCCTTCTTTACGGGTGCTTCTTAAAAAAGGTCAATCATATCATCCTATCTTATAAGATAGATGCACTCCCGACTTCCCTGGGCTTGTACCACAAGCCTTCCCGGAACCAAGGGAAAAATTCCTATTACAGCCCTACGGGGCTATACTCCATGGCTTTTGCCACGGATGTCTCATCCTTCCTTGCAATTTTACTCAGGTTTTTGCAAATTTCCTGAGTCATAATCAGGTAGCTTCGGCTCTTCAACATCCATAGGTAATTCCAATCCTACTCTATTAGCCGATAAGGAGGCAAAGGCCTCCAGGTGCGGCTCATATAGGCCTAGAAGTGTCTCACCCGGCGAGCCTCCGGCTCGCCGGATAGAGACCCTCTCCTTCTCTGTCCTAAACACTCCTTTTACTAACAAAAAAAAAAAAAAAAAAAAAAGACTAACTCGGAGTTGGCTGGGAGCTGCTCACCGGGAACCATCCCGAGCTCCTGACCACTCGCAGCCGCGTGTGAACACGCATACTACGGCTTCTTCCGTGTGTGTGTGCGAACACGCTGGTGCCAGGTGGAACGCGTACTACGGCTTCTTCCGTGTGCGTGTGAAACCAGTACCGCGAGGAAGTCTCGAGCGAGCAAACGGACGGGAGCAGTGTCTCTGGGCACTACTGCTCGTCGCGCGCTCCGGCTCTCTCCACCTACCCGATTCCTGTCCGTCGATCCTGCGAAATTCGCTTACCGCGACCAGGCGTCTCGTCACATTCGTGACAGTCCTCGTCGGATCGCAGCCGCGTTCGGAGCTCGTCCTGTACGAGTAACGACGCTGGTGACGGGAGCTCTTTCTCTGGGAACGTCCGGGTGCGAGCGACCCCCACCGCGATCTGACTGGGGGCGACGGGTGGGGCGTCCCGTCGGTCCGGAGTCGGAGTGGATTCGCGGCCACCGTGCGCTCGGCCACCAGCGAGGAAACACCAGTTCACTAGAATCTCGCCGAGCCGCGGTGGTTCCTACCGACCAACCGTAGATCCGGAATCCCAGGAATCCACCGAATCGGAGAAACGCCGTATTCCGATACCGCTCCGTATTCCGCCGTCAGAGCGAGTCCTGATCGCTCCGCGTTCCCGCCATAACAGCGAATCCTGATCGCTCCGCGTTTCCGCCGTAAAATAGCGAGTCCTGATCGCTCCGGTTTCCGCCGTAAAATAGCGAGTCCTGATCGCTCCGCGTTTCCGCCGTAAGATAGCGAGTCCCGATCGCTCCGCGTTTTCGCCTTAAGATAGCGAGTCCCGATCGCTCCGCGTTCCGCCGTAAAATAGCGAGTACTGATCGCTCCGCGTTTCCGCCTTAAGATAGCGAGTCCCGATCGCTCCGCGTTTCCGCCGCAGAATAGCGAGTCCTGATCGCTCCGCGTTTCCGCCGTAAGATAGCGAGTCCCGATCGCTCCGCGTTTCCGCCGTAAAATAGCGAGTCCTGATCGCTCCGCGTTTCCGCCGTAACAGCGAATCTTGAACGCTCCGCGTTCCGCCGCTACTCTCGCGTACATTAGATTTAAGATACTAGTTGTAATAACGTGTCGCCTCCTCGCGCTGATTACAGCCAGCCGTCACACCGGAACCCGCCAGCCGGGAATCACCATCTCGACCCGGAGCGAACCGCCGCCGGCAATAAAGCTATTTTTTTCATAAACAGCCTCCGTTATTTCACCTGCTGTCCTCTCCGCCGACCCTGGCCGCTGAGCGAATCCAGGAGAGGACAGAACGAACCT
The DNA here is from genome assembly GCF_050948215.1 of Halictus rubicundus. Taxonomy (NCBI): domain Eukaryota; kingdom Metazoa; phylum Arthropoda; class Insecta; order Hymenoptera; family Halictidae; genus Halictus; species Halictus rubicundus. The sequence goes on from NC_135155.1 coordinate 1,038,180, forward strand.
TCCTTTCGCGGTTAAACGCTCGCGTAGGAAAACGCAACCGTTACACAAGAAAAACCGAATTTTTTCGCCGTTTCTGCTATTAGGAGGAAAGTTACACTTGTTGGTATTATCAACAGGTATATATTAAGTCATTTTAAACATTATTACATTGAAACAAGTGAGTGTTTGACCTAAGAAATGTTTTAAGAGAAAAAATGGATTGTATTTTGTGCGGTATATACCAGAATGTTCGTAACGTTTACAACATCGCCGGTTGGCACAGCGGTTAGGGCGTCGGACTACGGAGCGGATACGCTGGTCTTCGAATCCTGTCGGTGGGAAAGTTTTTTTTTCCATACGTCATCTTTATTTTTTCAATATCTTATATGGTTTATTCATGTGATTTTAACAATATTTTTTAATGTTTTAAAAATATTGAGGTAACATTTTTAACTAACTTTTATTTATATCACTCCGATTTTACTTCGAATTTAATGATATTATTTTCTTGGATTAGGCAATAAATTAATATTTATATTATTGTGTTCGTCCACGATTTCTGCCAGATATGAAATTGCTTGTGAAAATTGGTAAGATTCCGTGAAAAGAATTTTTAAATCTACTTCTGTCATTTCCGGAAAATCTAAAGTATCTACCGAGGATACTGTTTGAAATGGAGTCTTTTTGCAGTCCCAATTGTTTCCAATTTTTGGAAAGGTTTTGTTGTCTACTTGTTTGTGTAGAAGCTGGTACTTATGACCTAGTATACTATGAATTGCCTCTGCATCCCACCGAAAATAATGAACTTCCTGATCCGTATCATAAATGTCCACAGAACAAGTCTTTCATTCAAGTAACTATAAACGGGAATTACTTCCTCATGTACCTTACAATAAAGAGGAATGGCTTAGGCTAATTGGTACCTGATACCTCACTTTCAAAATAGTGGTAGTATGTAGCCCTTTTCTCTCAATTTGACAAAAACCAATACTTTGCTGCCTGTTATTTATTCAGAGTTCTTCTTATTTCCTCCCTAATTTCTGAAGACGCAAGGCTTAGAAACTAGATTAATGAATTTTAATATTAACAATGTTAAACAGGACCGCAATGATGAACATATACAATTAGAGAATCGAGGAAATAATAGATACTGCAAAACTATTTTTGTATGTATTTTAGTTAAAAATGTTACCTCAATATTTTTAAAACATTAAAAAATATTGTTAAAATCACATGAATAAACCATATAAGATATTGAAAAAATAAAGATGACGTATGGAAAAAAAACTTTCCCACCGACGGGATTCGAAGACCTGCGTATCCGCTCCGTAGTCCGACACCCTAACCGCTGTGCCAACCGGCGATGTTGTAAACGTTACGAACATTCTGGTATATACCGCACAAAATACAATCCATTTTTTCTCTTAAAACATTTCTTAGGTCAAACACTTACTTGTTTCAATGTAATAATGTTTAAAATGACTTAATATATACCTGCGATAATACCAACAAGTGTAACTTTCCTCCTAATAGCAGAAACGGCTAAAAAATTCGGTTTTTCTTGTTTTGACAAAAAGTGCCCACAACAAAAAATCTAAAAAAAATTGAGGACACTGCCTGTTATGGTACTTTATCGGGGCACTAAAGAGCAAAATAGCATGTTTTCATATTTTTGAGAAATGTACATTTTTCCGATTTTTTTGAGGTTTTTCATTTTTTGCGACCACAGTTTGTAAGAAAAAAATCTGAAAAAATTCTCAAAAATCTGTCTTAGGATCCAAAATATGCCACATTTTTTTCAGAATTTTAGGAAGCATCAGAGTGTGGAAAATGCGTGGAAAAGCGCTAAATCTAATTTACCCTGTAACTACCCTCACGGGCAAGATAGAGGGTTGAAATTTTGCTCAGAGGGGTTTTTCTGGGTCAGCTTTCGAATGGTTCATTAATCATTGAAAAACCTCTAACGGCAGTTTTGACCATCTTAATCGGCTAGGCCCTTTCATTAAATAAAATCTGCATGTTACACTAGTCTCCCTTGTTAATGCGATCTCCCGAAAGAGAGCACGATAGATGATAGTCTTCTACCACAATTAATATCAGACTCACAAGATAAAAAATACCCTACTCCTCTGTATGGTCCTGCCATCATTTCCTCTGAGAGAATTATGGAGCACTCACAAAGGAGAAGCTTTGACAATTGTCCATATCTGGATTATGGCCTTTCCTTTTTGAATCGTTGATCCTGCAACGCAAGCATTATGGCAGAATCAATAAACCTGTTTAGAAAAGCTTTGGAGCAGTCGACACAAGTATTGAAACAATGGTACTTGACATGCACATAATCACACATGTAGAAGTTGATACTCATTTGGAAATAATATTCTTTTATCATTTGATGGAAGGATTTTGCATTTACTTTATGATTCGCATACAATTGTTCATGTAAAGTATATCTGTTACACTAAGCAACCATGGCATCACTCATGTAAATAAATAGTCAAATAAACAGTACATGCTCTTCATACGACTGTGCATATTGATTACACACTTAACTACTGAGTAGCTAAGGGGTATATTGATTCGTCAAACATTTGTTTCACCATATATACTTGTATACAGTGACTCGTAATAATATTTGGACACTATGATATATAAGATATTATCGTTGTTATATTTACTTATAAGAATGTTAACAGGTTAATTGTGGTATTATGCATTAAAGCAAACATTGTAGTTGGAAGAAACATAAACTTTATTTATTTAATACATATATGTTCTTAAATAATAATGGATAAGTGAAATAATGTGCAAATTTTATGTCGCAAAAATATGTGGACACATTATTTATCCTACGCTGTATTTGCTTAATACCTCTGTTTCATCGCTACTTGGGTAGTTGTTTACAAACAGTATTTTGGTGCGTCGTCGCATCGTCGAAAGAACTCTGTTTCGTGTGATTGGTAGAACATACGAGATTAGTGACAATGGCATGTAAAACAGAAAACACGTGTATTGATATTCGTCAACTGGCCATTTATTATTGAGACAAGGGTAAATCGTATCGTGAGATTGCCCAGTTATTAATGTTAAAGAAAAGCACCATAGGTGACATCATAAAAAGATATAACGTTGAGAATTGCATTGAATCAGTTCCATAAAAAGGGCGTCCAAAGTTGCTTGATGCAAAAGATGAAAGAATTCTGGATTAAGTGCACCTAAATTGACCACTGAAATATTTTAAAAATCTGGGAAGAAAATGTATCCCAACACTGGACATGTACTGACAAACAATTGATATAGCAGAGTAGCTTGAAAGAAACCACTCATAAACAAGAAGAATACGAAGACGAGGAAGAAGAGATTGGCTAATGCTAAAGAATTTATTGCGAACAATGAAACATGGTTGAACAACGTAATTTTTGCTGATGAAAGCAAATTTAATATTTTTGAATCCAATAGGCGTAAAATGGATTGGCATAAACAAAATGAGGAATTTGAAAGTAAAAATTTGAATCCAACAAGTTACTACATGATACCACGATTACCTGGTTAACATTATTATAAGCAAATATAACAGCGATAATATCTTATATATCTTAGTGTCCACATTTTAATGCGAGGCACTGTACATACTTCAAAAATTTTGAAAATACATGAATGAAAGTACCATCTACTTTGTACTGAATTAAAATATTTTGTAATCTAAATTATTAAATCCTGTACGATTTTACATTAATGAATTATGTCTGAAGGTTTCAAATGAACCTCATTTATTAACAAATGTAATGGCCAACCAGTAATAATAAAATCAATAACTAAATTATTTTCAACGTTAATATTTAAACTCACTGAATTACACTATTGACCATTTTTAATAAAACAATGAACTGATCCACTGTAGGAACATTACCGTATGTAGAAATATTTGTGAAGGTTATTTGACTAACCTGTATCCAGTTTGCATAAAATTTTTGCAAGTTTTCGACAAGAATACATAGTATAGTAAATCTGAATCATTGTTGTAACCATATTTTCCTGTAGATAAGAATCTAAGTTTCTTAAATTTATATATTTTATGCATACGAACTAAAATGCATGTTAGATTCAAATCTTTGACATTGAGTTATACAGTTATACGCATCACTTATTATAGGACACCCTGTTTTATACAGGGTGCTCAGCAATCGTAGGAAGACAACTCTTTAGACTTCAGACCATGCCATGATTCTACTTAACAAAATAAGAAAAATTAGTGGTAACAAAATAGTGTTTTTAGCTTTGTCTTTTATTGGCGCATGTAAATTTAATCAGAGAAAGTGTGGACAATGATATATCATAATCATGACGTATCAGGTGAAAATAGAAAATAGTTTACGGTGGGTACTGTTGTTGACGAACAATACTTCAAATGTTATTAATTCGAAAATGAAGTGACAACCACAACTTTGTTATTCTTGGTTTTTGTCTTGTATTATTATGCAAAATTACACCTCACATTGTTTCTCATTCTGTATATTTAATCCATCTCATCGTTGGACAATTCCACGTAACTAACCTATGGTAAAGCGAGAATGTCCAGAGTTGCTCGATAGCAAAGTCAAACGTGATAGTAAGAACGAGTAGCAAATGAGAGATTGAATCATCAGCTTCTGTTTCTATACTATTTAGTATAGAAGTATGTACTGTCCGTTAATAAATACACACACCGTGACATTCACTGTCACACACACACACCACCACCATTACGTAAGATGGTTGTCCGTCCCATTCTTTCTTACAGAAGGCCACGAAAAATATATATTCCCGCTTTGTCACGATATTCTGTGGTGGCGCTGATCGTAGCGCCAAATACACGTGTGATGTTCAGTCTTCAATAGACTTGTTCGAGTTTTTGATTTCTAATACTCCAAAAACTCTTTGTCGGTCACATTAACAGTAATATTAACGCAAAAATGATTCAGAAACGTCTGCGTTAATATTATTGTAACATCTAAAGAAATTTTTATTGAAGTTAGACATTGAAACGTGTCAACTACTGGCAGCAATACACACACATTATTTCTAGAAACGTTTTACAGGAAACGGAAATTGTATCATGTCTTCAATCGTGTAGTTGTTACAGTTACACAGTGTAGTGTAGTTTGGCATGTATTTACTGTTTTCATTTATTGTGTAATAGATGTCAAATGAAAATAAGGTTTGATTAAACGTCATTCAAGTTATGTCCCTATTAAATCACAAGTTGAGACGTATTTTTCTACGCTGCTGCGAAATCCACGAATTCGAATGTTTCGTCGGCGGTCAGACCGTGTGTCACGATGCATACAAGATTCGCGTACTTGTAGTTCCAAATCATACCAACAACTAAGCAAGTGCGCGCTCTACTGTCACATACAGTAACACGTGTACAGTTCCCCACCATGTGGCCATTGCTCCGGGAGGCGTGGCTTCGTGCTCCTGTCTGGCTATCTGCCCGAACAGAGCAAAAACTGCTCTTGGGAGCGAGTTGCTCAGGCCTGCTCCGAGAGGTCGGTGTAAACTATCAACACTGCGGCGTTCATTCATTTCCACATTAACGAATGAAAAGTGTTATTAGCAGTTGTATTAAAGTTCGAAGTAACTGGACGGAATAGATCTTTGATATTTTTAAGTGTGGAAACTGCAATATAATTGTAATCATGGATGAACCATCGACATCCAACACGAAGCGCCATTTTAAATCTGCATGGGAAGAAATGTATTTCTTCACTGAACGTAGAGGAACACCAAAGTGCCTTATCTGCCGTAAGGTATTCAATTCTTTGAAAAAGTACAATCTCCAACGACATTATAACAGGTATCATGCAAAAGATTACGCAGGATATTCACGCGAGGAGCGATTTGCAGAGTTGGAAAGGCTAAAGTGTAAGCTGCTGGATATAGAGACAGTCTTACTCGAGGAGGTAAGAATTACAACGAACGCATTAGACTACTTACCTCTGGTTAAAAAGTATTTAATGAATAAACAAAACAAAGTCAATGTGTAGGCTAACCATCCTTTACAACAATACGTAAATGTTTCTACTAATATTAAACACAACAAAAATTCAAAGAGTTATCTACATTAAGATATTAACGTAAAAATGTTTCTGTTTAATTAAAAACATAACTAAATGATATGTATACTGCATATGGTACTTTATTATGTTTATACGCCTTTCTATAATTTGGACGGTATATTTAGTTAATAGAAAATCATATTTATTATTTTGCTAGTATTGTTTTTTAATCCCAACCAGTCCCCATTCTAGTTATTTGATATATTACAATAAGTACAATTCTTATAATGATCGCGTTAACTTATTTAATTAAATACTTTTTGCCAGGATGAAAATAGTTGTTAACATTGCAATTTTTGTCTGAAAAGTTTAAAAGATTGTGAATATTTGTCCAACATGGAAAGCAAAGAATTATTTTTTATCAAACAACCTATTTCCTTTTGTTGTCGATTCGGAACTCGCTCGTGTCTCGCGACATGTAAACACATATAAAAGCGAAACATATCGAGAGTGAGCGAGATGACGTATCTAGGTACATACAAAGCAAGGGTCTCGTCACCGTCGAACTGTACCGAATAATACGTCAGCGTGTTAATTTTTAGTACAGCATAAAGATTTACTTATTCTTCACTATATTATTTATAACATACATTTCATTAATTAATTGGCGACGTTATAAAATTCGTTTAACAATTTAGAGTTAACTTTCTTTTCCATATATTGAGGAATTAGCTTCCTATAATTGTTTATATAACGTAAGAAAGCATTGGAACAACATTCTTCTTACCTCCGATGTTATATTTATTATGAGAAAAGAAAAATTATACTATTCAAATTTTATCGTGTTCGGTCTTGCTTTTACCGGTAAAATTTCGTCGAACAATTATTGTAAGCTTCATAAACTACATTTCAAATAATGCAGTGCGGTGCATAACGTTAGCACAAACACATTTTTTAATGTTTCTCTAATTTTTCGAAAAAAAAACACAAAAGTATCGATTATATCTAAGCTCGGTATAAGACTCGATTGTAAAAGTTTCGTATATTCGGAAAAGATATTATTGTTTATTCTTACGGAAGTAAACATGTAATAGTAATAATAATAATATATTTAAACTACACAAGGAGACTTTAATGTCCAATAAGGCTTTAATCGTCAAGTAAGCACAAAAATTCGATTCGACGATTCTATTGACCATGTGTTTATGAAAAATTTCGTAATCAATGTTCGTAAGTGCTGATATGTTTAACTCACGTTTTTTGACTCTGTCATGTAGTTTTCGTTTTACGGCGATTGCGACTACACGATGAACGAACTGGTGAATGAAACTTTAAGAATCGGCATCGATCGATATTGCGGTAGCTTCAACAGCCTAGTTCGGCTTGAACACGCGGCGCCTTTGTACAGTCTTGGTTTGACCAGATGTTGCGACGGCTTTGAATCTTAGGACAGGCATCGTATGGGCATCGTCCATCACCTCCAATTTGTTAAGATTCCAATATTTTTAAGATCTTCATACGTAATATTGCCGTGATCAAGTTCACACTGTTAAACTATTTTATTGGTACTTTCTAGCGTGTATCGGATGGCAAATCAATCAAAGTTTTCTTTATCGCGGGAAAACTGTTTTTACTGAAACACGTGCTCAGGCAGCTAAACGGTCGTAAGAAAACAGATCTAGTTATTAGTGATCTAGTTATGAGTGCTCGTTGTCGCGGTTGATTTTACCATTTCAGGAAAGCTTTTTCTTTTGTCTTTGAAAAGATCGAAAATATTTCGAGTGGCTATTTTTTACGCGATTGTGGAGCACCTCTGGAAATTACGGAGAAAGTTCCTGACCACTCATGTGTTCACATCGCTCGCTGTGGCTGGCTTTGCTCGTTCCACTTTCCATACTCGTAATTGGTAATAATTTATTCTAAAAGAGTGTTGTTTACAGTGTTTATGATTGTTCATTCCGCACGAGCAGTTAGATTTTTTCGTTCATTTTTCCTTTTTATTTGTATCATGATTGGTTAAATTGCTTTAAAAATTTAGTATAGGTATCTTGAAAAATTAAACTCTCATTCTTGCACATAAATTTCGCTCGACAACATTTTCTAATGTAAAATTTTATGTTTAACTTAACTTTATACATACAGTCACGAATGAAAGTATTGGCACAGCTATTGGTAAGACTTTGGAACCCTCTCCTTCTCCTTTCGACACGTGACACACGTCATTCTATTCGCGTCGACATGCTGAAGACGAAATGTAATTGTCATTTTTGACGGAAATGAGTAGTTTTCGAAATATTCGCGAAAAACTATTGTTACTACTACATGAACACTGCGTGTACCTACTTACCTACGCGTCCGTAACGGCGGCGCACTGCGGTGACGGCGGCCAGCAAGCAACCTATATAAAGGGCGAACATGTTAAAAATGTATCTTTTGTATAAAAAATAGAGACTTCAGTATTTCTGAGATCATTAATATTGCCGAAGTGGAATTGAAGTTGGACTGGGTTAGGTTCGGGCTAGTTTTAAATATTTAAGGTTCTCACATCCGACAATATTAAAACTTTCGGAAATCCCGAGCACTTTTTTTTTATACAGAAGATACCTCTTTAACAAGTTCGCCCGTTATATAGGTTGCTTGCTGGCCGCCGCACAGTGCGGACAAGTCGGCACATCTCACTACATTTTTATTTGACGATGCACAAAAATTTCCTTTGGCAGAACTCTTTATTAGCAGGAAATGCATATTATTATTCATTTAAAAATCATTTAACAATTTTTTTTATGCATAAAAATCATTTTTTTTCAACTTATTAATTTTATTGTTAAATTTAATTTTTTGTGACTAATTACCATTGCATATGCATTAATAACCAAATTTAGATTTTTGTAAAAAAATTTGGCCATGGAGGCACTCTCTAAAGTGCCCAAAATCGAAAAATGTTATATTAACTGTAAATGAGTGTGCAATAATAATTCTGTGTAATGGAAAGTTCTTACCAAGGAATATGCATTCTTTATACATTTAATAAAGTAGATTTATTTTTTGTACAAATTTTCAACGGTGGTTTTATTTGTTAATTGCATATAAAACTTCAAATTAACATAAAACAAATACGGCAAAACATGTCCTGAGATTTATGCATATTCGGATACATTACTTATTATAGTTTAAGAATTTCATAGTTTTGTCTGCCACTTTTTGCGACTCTCAATTTTATAAACTTTTTAAGAAGTGTCCATACCTTTCCTTCAGGATCTATCGTGGAAAATTTGTTATTTTCTTGTTAAATGTATTAATAATATTGTTAAATTTCATTTTCTGTAAATAATTAACAATAAGTATACATTTGTAAACAAATTTGGTTGTAAAAAATTTTGCCATTTGTTCGCCACAGTTACAGTGGGGAATTTACTGGGAAAGTTCAATATTCGTGTATATCACGATATGAAATACATTTCTTTTGCAAAACATGCGTATTAGGATGGAAATTGTTAATAATAATCATATAATAACCATTTTTATGCATAATACAATTTTGCAATAATTATATATCAATCATTTTTATGTATTTTTAATTTGTTTTTAATATATGTTTTATAACTATTGAAAAAGTAATAAGAATGTAAGGATAGATCGAAATGTGCAAGATCACGAGAGTCAATGATTTTGAGTCGCAATCAAAGTACTGAGAATGACTCGGATAGCGAAGCAGCAGCAGCATGCTCGGATAGCATTTTGTTGAGTTTATTCATTTTATTCACTAGTATTGTAATTTGTTTAAGTTTATTATTGTTAATTTTACATATGGTTCATTTATTAATAATTTTGTTCTAAACTTGTTAGTTTTTAAAAATAAATTTGTTAATTTTTAATAATACATTTTTTTTTCTAAAAATTTTTTTTTGTTAAAATTATAAACTATATTGGTAAATATAATTGTCTGTAAAAAATTTCCTCTATATATGCATTAATAACCGAACTACGAGAAGTGCCGAAAACAGGCGATTTGTCCGCACTGTGCGCCGCACAGTGGTGCCAAATGGCCAAAAAGCGGCAAAAAATCTGTAAAAACGAAACTATCCAACGAATTTGTTTGAAAATGTGTGGAGAGATTGCCACAGGTACGACGCTTATTTGGCAAAAAAAATTTTTGTAAAAAGTTGTTAACATTAAGTAATAAGGGCTAATCGAAAATCTCTGTTTTCTGCCCATTTTTTATTTATGGAGGAATACAAAAAATCCTTTGAATACTTTCGATCTGGAACTAATCGTTTTGGCAAGGTGTAATATTGATCTAGCTTTGTGCAAAATTTTAAGAGATACTTCGAGATGCTTTCGCCGCAATTTAAGTTTAAATATCAACTTTCGGAATTTCCGAGAATGAATCACGCGGATGTCACGATTATTTGATGTTCCAGGTGAAATTTTTTAGGAATATTTCTAATTAATAAAGAAAAATGTGAAGTGCATATGATTTATTAATTTTTTATGTATAAAAAAATATTAAATAACGATTTTTTTTATCTTACATAAATTATTTTTATAGCGTTCATTGGAGCACTACCAAAAAATACCTGTTGCATTTCTGCGACAGTGGTCCAGTGAACGAAAACTTTGTTTATTTAACATAAAAAATTGTTATTAAATATGTTTTTATATGTATGAATGTCACATTTCTTTTTATTAATTAGAAATATTCCTAAAAAATTTCACCTGGAACATCAAATAGTCGTGACATCCGCGTGATTCATTCTCGGAAATTCCGAAAGTTGATATTTAAACTTAAATTGCGGCGAAAGCATCTCGAAGTATCTCTTAAAATTTTGCACAAAGCTAGATCAATATTACACCTTGCCAAAACGATTAGTTCCAGATCGAAGGTATTCAAACGATTTTTTGTATTCCTCCATAAATAAAAAATGAGCGTAACGCAAAGGGGCTTCAGGTTAGTCCATATTACTTAATGTTAAACAACTTTTTTTGGAAAATTTTTTTTTCCAGTCAATAGTTGAAACCATTTGCAATAACCCATATGATTTGTAGACCCCTAAGTATTCAATTATAGGCGTAGTAATTACATAACTATCGCACTAAAAACTGATGAATTCCCAGGAGCGAGGAAATGGTTATTTAACATGCGTATATCTCCGTAAAACAATTTTTTTCAAAAATCTGACTTTGGCACATCATGCACGCACTATTAGGCTATACAAAAATCTTTTTTTTTTTATAAAAATCGAAAATTTATAAAATGGATTTTTTGCCGCCTTGGCACCACTGTGCGCCGTGCTGAGGAGTAGCTTTTATATGCTGCATACACATCGTGGTACGCCATCACGGACCAGTGAGTAAGTAGATATACGCAGGATTCGTGTAGTAGTAGCAGTAGTTTTCCATTTTCAAAACAGACAAGTACATTTCGTGTTCAGCATGACGTATGTCATGTGTCGAAAGGAGGGGAGGCGGGGTTGTGAAGTCTTACAAAAATTTATTGTTTACAAGAGTCAATGGTACGAAATATTAAAAAACATGGGGATAATTGTGCACAGAATGTTACACCTCACCGGTTTTGATGAAATTTAAATATGTTATAAAACTCAACATTCTGAACAACTTTTTCCTGCACATCTAATCGCCGCTCATGCTTAATTTCTGAGATATTCGCAAAAAACTGCAGCTACTCATACATTTAATTTTGCCCGTACGTGAACGTCCGTGATGTGCGTATGCGTCAGCATGGTGCGACCGCTCGTCAACTGTTTCTACAGATGTATCACGACAATTGTCAAACAATGTATATACAGTGTTTACTTACTACATGTCAAAATACGGGTCTAGCCACGCACATATATCAGCCAGGAGACACTATTTCTTGATCTACGCCAAACGTAGAAAAGTACAGCGGAGCTGGAGTGGCCTCGGTTGCCGAGAAGTGTAACATAATATGTACGCGTCGAGTATATCGGAGTGAACCACTACTAATCTAATAATAAAACTTCTTTATTTTTTATTACTATTTTTTTATGGGACTTTCACCAATATATTCGAGGCATTTTTCTCACGAAAATGATATAATTCCCTTGATATTTACTTGAGTAATGAACGATGATAGTTACTTCCCATTACAATTTTATTAACGGAAAATTAGTGTAAATATGTTCCGAATTATATCGTGTTTGGTATCATTTTAATCAGAAAAATGCTTCGCTGTCCTTTTCTACGTGCAATATTGTATCAGAGAAAGATTTCTTCTCAGCCTTCTCGTCCCTATCTGTCTATATGTCCCGTGCTTGGGACATTCAACGAGTAGGGTCATTTACGATTCCAGCGTGCAGTGTGTAATTCAAATGCAACGTTCGGCGAGAACCACAGACTTCGTCTAAATGTCTCTCGCCAGAAATGCGTAAGGGACTTAATCGAGAATTCACTGTGATCGACGGTGCGTTCCTAAAATGGCACGATGAAGCTTCAGATTTTTCTAACAAATCATGAAACTGTTCGACGAGCTCGGGCAAGTATCGATATCTGCACTTATTACCTCACCGATTTCTATGATTTTTTAAACATGTTGTAGAAATCAATATATTGAACAAATAATTACACAAATTTATTTGTATATTTATTATTTAATTGATCATTTATCATTATCTATAATTTAAATAATTATACATATAAAATTTATTTTTATATGATTTCGTAGAGCAAGCCTGAGCAGATTACCGCTACTATTTTAGATGTATCGCATCGCGTGGCGGTGAAGTTGGCTGTCCTTGTCCCTGTGTCGTCCCGAGTATGTGCCGCGTTATTAGACACGGACAGTAGCTACTCGCGACAGGCGAAGCGCGTCCTTTCTCCAAGATAACGACTCTTGCTACAAGGGGACAATGAACGCTACGGTAATAGGGACAGTAGGGTGGACCTTAGCTATACCTACTGCATTTTTTTTCATGCCGGCCCAAAAATTGTTTCATTGAGAAAGAAAATAATTCTTGCAAAAGATGAAGTTAATCGAATAAGAGGAAGACGTGGCACATCCACGTTGACGTTGCGATAAATATGAAAATTTATATGAGTGAGAATATACGAAGGAACGACTTTTGATTATGACTAAACGTTCTTCTTATGCAAAAATATTTATGATAAAAGTAGTGCAACGTAATTTTTTCAATATAACATTTAATAGTGCTCATATTTTCGTAAATATGTATGTTGCATTCTCCGTATTTTATTGAAAGTACTATTTCTTGTGTTCTTATAATAATTTAAAAAGTAAAGAAACTAAGGTTCGACATAAATATGTTACATTTAATCATAGCAAAATATTTTTAACTGGATGTGGTGAATATTATACACAGAGCCGGCCCAAGGCACGATGCAAGTGATGCACAGCATCAGGGCGCCCCCGTAAGGGGCTGCCTTAAAATAAAATGTATGCTATTTTTCAAATTTTAAAATGTCAAAATGAATTTTATTCATGTATAATTGACATATTAAATCTTATTTGTGCCAACAATTTAGTGTGTATTTGGAAATGTAACCACCGTTCTACGAATTTTTTTAACTTTGCCCTTAACAGTAGCTTCAGCAAAAAGATTTTTTTTGAGATTACAAATAATAAAATATTACTTAAGGTCATCAATGTCTCAAGATCGGTTAGTAGGTTTATCAATAATTGCAATAAAACATGATGTTGCTACTGTGCTAAGTAATAAAGAAATTATTTATGAATTTGCTAACATAGAAGCCAGAAAAGTAAAATTTTAATATTAATGTTTGCTTCTAAATTTAATTTTGTGAAGAATTAAAAAATTTATAATATGAGTAAATCCGTTTTGTTTTATGTATACTACTTATGTACTACTTATGTAGTGTTTTATGTAATTAATTACATTACATTGTATGCTAGCTACTTTATAAAGATTTATATTAAATTGTATTATTAATAACAATATTACATTTGTATTATTTTCATTACTCGAAAATTAGCCACTATTGTCTTTAAGAAAATATAGAGTGGACGGGGGGCACTATAAAAGAACTTTGCACCCTAGGGCCGGCCCCGATTAGACCATATAAAGGCGAAGAAAAGAAAATAGAGGTATTGAGTTTAAATATTTTTTAATACGTACAAATTTTTTTAGAAATAAAGGCTGCAATGTTCCTACCAACGTACTCATTTACAGTATTTGAACTAACTACTATTCTTTTTACATCATTATCATTAACAATATCTAAAGCTACAACCATTTGTTTTTTTATATGATGCGGAATATAGGGATCAAAAAACGTTAGTACTACGTGACTTACATGGTCATTGATACATCAAACACGTTTAGCTTTTTTAAAAACTCATGGTCTTGTCTTGAAAAGCATGAATCCATGCTTTTAAATACAATTTACCGACGAAAATATAAATATGACGTATCCCATTTTCTTCATCCTTTGATAATGTCAATTGATCTCTAAATAAGAATATTTTTAAAGAATACAGTGAGACTGAGTTATACGTCGCCGAAACTTCTAAGTTAGCCGACGTCGAAATATCCCTACTACCGCGGGGTATACCCCGTGAGGGGGCAAGAAGCTCGATAGCCGCCGCCGCCGAAAAGTGTGAACATGACACGGGTCGGGTATATTCGGTGTGAGACCAGGAGACCACTACTAATCCAATAAGAAAACGTCTTTATTTTTAATTATTTTTTATGGGACTTTCACCAACATATTCGTGACATCTTTCTAATGAAAATGATACCAAATATGATATGATTCCGATGGTAATTACTTGTGTAATGAACGATTAAAGTTTGGGACGCAAAGAAGGACAGCGTATGGGAAAGAAAGAGACGCGGAAAGTCGAAGCGTTCGGGAAAGATGCAAGACTGGCGTGAGCTCAGGCCTTTAAATCAGAAGTTAAACTTTTCGATTATCAATTATTTTTTTACGAGACTATTACCAATATATTTGTCGAATTTTTCTGATTACAATGATACCAAATATGACATAATTCCAATGATACTTACGTAGGTAATGAAACGATTACACTTTCGCGTAGGAAAGAAGGACAGCGTATGGGAACGAAAGAGAAGCGGAGTCGAAGCGTTCGGGAAAGATGAAAGACTGGCGTGAGCTCAGGCCTTTCAATAAAAACCTAAACTTTTTTATTATTAATTATTTTTTTATGTAAGTTTCACCAATATAGTTGTGGAATTTTTCTGATTATTTTTCTGAATTTTTCTGATTTTTCTGCTCTTTGTAAAAAACCTGGTTTTAGGTGAAATTTTTAAACGATGTATCATAAATTATAAAGAAAAATGTAAAATGCATATGATTTATTAATCGTTTAAATAAAAAAATTTAATATCAATTTTTTTAGGTTGCTTACATTATTTGAATAGCGCTCTTTGAACCACTTTCAGAAAAATGCCTGTTGCGTTTTTGCGACAGTGGTTCAGTGAACTAAAACTTTCTTTATTTAACATAAAAAAATGGTTATGAAATATTTTTTTATACATATTCATTTTACATTTTTCTTTAACCCTGCAGTAGTTGCGCGCGGACTCCCGCTCCGCATTCAAATATTTTTGTCTATAATTCAAGTGTTTCTACGCGCAGCGGCACGCCCCACCTAATACTTTCCTCTTTGGGTCCGAGTTACCCGAAGTCCGACGAACAAAACAATCAGTGATCATATGGACGTGCTAGAAGCTATTCGTTGTCGAAATACTCATTCTGCGGAGTGTCAGTCGCGGAGTCCAGTAGGCGCGATTACTGCAGGGTTAAGATAAATCCCTCAGGATGTATTTAAGATATATCCCTAAAAAATTTCACCTAAAACATCAAATAACCGTAACTTCCGCTCGATTCATTCTTGGAAATTCTGAAAGTTGATATTTAAACTTAAATCGTGCCCAAGTGTGGCCGAAGCTGGCCGAGATTTTTTTCAGAAAGTTCTATAGTACATCTGGCCAAAACGATCAGTGCCAGACCAAAGTCTCTGAACAGATTTTAGATATGCTTCCATAAATAAAAAATGAGCTAAAAACAAAGATTTCTGATTAGCCCATATTACTTGATGTTAAACATCTTTTTTCAAAAATTATTTTTTGCTGGTAAAACGCGTTTAAGGAAACCAGACGCAGTCGTGTGCGATCGCGTCTGACGAGTTTGACGAATGGAGTATAAAAGGCTTCAGGATCGCAAAATGCTGCGTCCAGATGCAGCTAGTAAAACTCACCTAAATAATCTTAATTCGTACAAAGTAACCTTGTGATTGAACGTATGCAAGGAATTATGATATTTTTAAAGGTATAAAATACTTAACTTGAATTTTCAGTGTATTCTTTACATTTAGCGTGCAGTTATTTATATTTCAAAACTTCGCATTCTGGCCGCGCGTCTCGCTCCCCGTAACTGCACGTGGCGTATTAGGGCGACTCTCGATCGACATATTTTTACATCATCCACCAGGTATTATTGTCAATGTGCTTTTCTTTTGTCAGTGGTATCCCCAGTAGACCTATTCCATTGCGTCGCATGATAATTACGAGAAAATAATCCTGTTTCGTGCAAATGTTCGTTCTCGAAAGTGCATAGCATTACGCCAGAACAATGTACAATGCTGAACGATTCCTCGCTATCATCTGCGATGCGAATAGCGACATGAAGCCTTCCCATTGATATTTTGGATTTACCAAGCGGGTCTAAACGTGCACGAAAATCTAGTTTTCCTAAATGACAGCAAAATTTTGCAAATATAATTAAAAACTATTTTCCAAATGTATTTTTTGGAAATTATGCCTACAGGGGATACCACCGACAAAAAAAACTCTTTGTCAATACAGTGAATCCGGGTTATATGTCGCAAAGCTTCTGAATTAGCCGACGTCGAAATACCCACTACCGTGGGGTTTACCCTGTGAGGGGCCAAGAAGCTCGAAAATCGTCGCCGCTGACAAGTGTGAACAATGACACGGGTATATTCGGTGTGAGACCAGGAGACCACTATTGATCCAATAAGAAAACTTCTTTATTTTTCATTATTTTTTATGGGACTTTCACCAACATATTCGTGACATTTTTCTGATGATAATTACTTGTGTAATGAACGATTAAAGTTTGGGGCGCAAAGAAGGACAGCGTATGGGAAAGAAAGAGACGCGGAGAGTCGAAGCGTTCAGGAAAGATGAAAGACTGGCTGGAGCTCAGGCTTTTAGATAAAAACTTAAACTTTTTTATTATCAATTATTTTTTTACGAGACTTTCACCAATATATTTGTTGAATTTTTCTGATTAAAATGATACCAAACAAGATATAATTCTGATCATATTTGCACTAATTTTCCGTTAATATAATTGTAAGGGAAAGTAACGTTCATCGTTCATTACACAAGTAAATATCATCGGGAATATATCGTATTTGGTATCATGTTAATCAGAAAAATACCACGAATATGTTGGTGAAAGTCTCGTAAAAAAATAATTAGTAATAAAGAAGTTTAAGTTTCGATTTAAAGGCCTGAGCTTACGTCAGTCTTTTATCTTTTCCGAACGCTTCGACTCTCCGCGTCTCTTTCTTTACCATACACTGTCCTTCTTTGCGCCTGAAACTTTGATCATTCATTACACAAGTAATTATCATCGGAATCATATCACATTTGGTTTAATTTTAATCAGAAAAATGCTACGAATATGTTGGTGAATGTCCCGTAATAATAATTAAAAATAAAGAAGTTCCCGAGCTTCACTGTCCTTTTTTACGTTCGGCACTGAATCAAAGAATAGTAGGGTCTCGTCGGCAGCATTGACGACGCTGTGACTTTGACAGATAATTCAAAGGAGACAGGCATTACGACGTGTTTACCAACCGCGGCGAGCTGTAAGTGACGGTAGACTATCGATGTCCTTTTGTTCGTTCGGAACTCCATCAAAGAATAGTGCCTCGAGCTCGACAAGACCGGAGCTGCTGACATATAAAGCGGATTCACTGTATTACCTGATAGGTAATGTGGAAACCTATTGATACGGGTGTCGTCTTAATGCGCAACGCGCAGTTTATACGGTACGGGCCTGTGGTGGCTCGAGAACTTGACGTAATTATGATATTTAATAGTTTTTAAATTACTCAACTTGATTCATGTATCAATTGTGTTTTACAGTAAAATAGGTTAATATTCATTAAAAAACTAATAATATGTTTAATTATTATTTGCATTGTAGGAAGAAAAGTCACTTGTGAATGAACCAGAAGTTCGAGCGAGCTATAACATTGCGCTAGAGATTGCAAAAGCTGGACGCCCATTTTCTGATGGAGAATTTATTAAAAGGTGTCTACTGGCAACCACTGAACAATTATGGCCGGATGCTGTCC
Organism: Halictus rubicundus; assembly: GCF_050948215.1. Classification (NCBI taxonomy): domain Eukaryota; kingdom Metazoa; phylum Arthropoda; class Insecta; order Hymenoptera; family Halictidae; genus Halictus; species Halictus rubicundus. The sequence goes on from NC_135155.1 coordinate 1,056,567, forward strand.
AAACAGTTCAGGAAGTTAATGTTTCCAGTCAAAGAATCCGCAGCTGTATTCGCGAGATGGCCAAAAACGTAACACAACAGTTGACTGCCATTTCTAAGAAATTTGTTACGTTTTCCTTAGCCCTTGATCAAACGACAAACGTGTTAGGTACTTCGCAGTTAGTCGTTTTTATTCGTGGAGTGGACGAAACATTAACGGTTACAGAAGAACTGCTGGACATTTTTCCTCCAGGAGAATCAACAAGAGGCGAAGATATTGTTTCTTGCGTAGAGGAGGCAATCGAACAAAACAATTTAGATTGGTGCAAGCTTGTTGCAGTTACCACAGATGGCACACCTGCTATGGTAGACAGTCACTCTGGGTTTGTTGGTTGCCTCCAATCGAAATTACGAAATTTAGCAGTTCCTCAAGATGTAGTTGCTATACATTCTATCATCCATCAAGAAACTTTATGCATCAAGTGTATCCAGTTCGATCATGTCATGTCTGTTGTTGTACAAGCAATAAACTTTATACGGGTACACGGATTTAAATGCTGGCAATTTAGATCATTTTTAGAGGTTCTAGAGGTTGAGTACGGTCAGCTGCCATATCATATTGATGTTGGGTCAATCGGTCGTGCAAATATATTGGAAAAGTTTTACGATCTCCGTACAGATATTCATTTTTTAATGAATGTAGCAGGTTACATAGTACCAGAATTGCAAGACGGCGATTGGATTGCTGACTTGTCTTTTACGTGCGACATTCTCCAACATCTCAGTATCTTGAATGAATCGTTACAAGAACAAGGAAAAACAATTATAAATTTATACGATTCGATAGAATCATTTAAATTGAAATTAAAGTTTTGGATAGACCAGTTGGAGCGTAGAAACACGTATCATTTTACGAAATTGTCATCGGTTAGTTCAGAGATTAAATTTGACAAATATATCAATGTCTTGAAAAATCTTGGTGAAGAATTCTCGTTGAGATTCAATGAAATTACAAAAATAGAGAACGATTTTAATTTAGTAACCATGCCATTTTCTATCGATATAGAAGTAGTACCATCTTATTTACAATTAGAAATTATTGATCTGAGATGCGATACGAACTTAAGACACGAGTTTATGAACAAAGTAGATATATTAAGTTTTTACAAAAATTTTCCAAAGTCTAGGTTTCCTGGTTTACATATGTGCGCAGCACGTTTAATCGCTATGTTTGGGTCCACGTATATCTGTGAGAAATTCTTTTCTATATCAAAAAAAGCAGAAAGCGCTTATAAATACGTCATATCGGATCACGACTTAAAAGATGTAAAAAATACTGTTATTTTAGGTACAGTTGAATCCATAGTGCCAAATATAGTAGAGGCGATTGAAAGAAAGATGCCCGCACAACATAGCATATGTGTTATAACTGATAATTAAATTATTGTAATTATGATAATTTATGTCAATTTAGGTCTTTACGACTAGATTTATTGTCTTTTTTTAATACTTGAAAAAGTACAAAATAAACTGAAAGCTTCATAACTTTTGTTAATATTTGTACCATATTCTGTTTTGCACATTTGTATTCATTATAGGTATAAATGCATAATGTTTTTACTGTCGAATTGAGTAGTTTTTCAAAAATGTTGTTTTTATTTTAATGGAAGTAACTACGCGTCCGTGTACGCATGAAGATTATTGGCGGGCAAAAAGTTAAATTTTCCTTTTCTTTTTATCAAAAATATCTCCGAAAACAACATACAGACTGATTCAATCATTGCGGTATCTACAAATTTAACCAGCAGTCTTCATCTTTTTCATTGAAATATCTTGCAGCAAGTTTGAACCAAATGAGTATGGAGGATGACAGGGTAACCGGGGTACAAACTGGGGTTAGGGTATAAGATGTAACCCGCCAAGGATATAATGATAAACAACTTCTCCAAACATAACTTGTAAATAAGTGAAGCTTTCCTTACTCTGTTTCGTTGTTAAAGAAACCGATTGACCACATTATGATGTATCATCGAAGTGACTTGTCATCTTGTATGTAGATCCTCCCTATACGTTAGGATGTGTTAACGAGTTGTTAATTAAATAATTTTCAAACAAAAGAACACTTTTGAGACGAAGATCCTTGTTCAAGAAGACTACGTTTGAAATGTAAAAACTGCTATGTACAAATAAACTATGAGAAGCAATTTTAAGGATAACAGGTATCTGCAAATTGTACGCTTCTCATCGTCACTATTACACCGGCACCGCCTCCTGATTCGGACAACATATATTTCGGAACTTGCACAATGAAATTTCATGCATGACTTTTTCATTCGCAACTACTATATCATTCATTTTATCCTTTGTTAAAATGTTTTGTTCATTCGTTCGGAAATTTAAGAAATCACTTAGCGGTTTTGTTCGCATACATAGAATGTAAACTTGATTTAACGAAATTGTAGTATTTATTGCGGCAGTACCCAGTAAGCAATTTACTATGAATTTGGCACCAAAATTTCACTGTCCATCTGTTTCTGCATTAGGCTCAGTATTTGAGTGTAAAGTTTCCAGCCAAAATTCCATGCCAAATTGGGTCCAAACCTTGGATTCGTTATGGAGGGCACGTCGATCGCACTAAGGGCGGGCATAACCTTGTTCTAAAAGTAAATCTTGTCTGTAGGAAGGAAAACGGAATTAAATTATTGAAAATACATGAAACTTAAAATTATATAATTTAGAAGTTTAATTCAATTCTATTTTTCCTCCTACAGTAAGGTTTACTCCGATGTTTCCTGATATGTACTCTTAGAGCAAGGACTTAGTACGGCCGACCTGACCTCTATAACAAAGACAAGGTTTGGACCCAATTTGGCATGGAATTTTGCCTGAAAACTTTGCACTCAAATTCCGATCCATCTGTTTCCGCATTTGGCTAGGAATTTGTCAACATGTTTTAGTGCCAAATTCATACAAAATAGGGACTAAATCGTGCTCCAAGCAGGGTTTGGTACCAAATGGTCAAGCCTTTTGCCCGTAAAGTGTGATACAAACATTGCGCAAAATTTGCTCGAAACGGATTTAGCTACTGGGTACATGCAGTAAGTAAAAATGGAAGAATATGATGTACGACTTAGTACATTGTAATGTAAAATTATTCGATATTAAATTTGTCAGTGCACCAGTGAAGAAGATTGTAGCAACAGACCTTATTTTTCGTTTATATTTTTATCAATAAATATAGCACATATTGTACATAATGCAGTTTATGCTTTATTACATAAAACCACAACAAATATGACAAATAATTTATTTAGAAGATTAAGAAGGACACAAAACAACGATTTTTTTTTAACATTATAAGCGCCTGTAGTAATTCGACGTTTTGATGATGTCAATTCAAATGATTGTGACATTGAATCTAACACATCTCATGACCCAACAATCGTTGTTTTACTTATTATTGGATTCAAAATCGTAATAAATATGGCACATTTATTAAGAAAATTAAGTTGATTTCGAAATTCCTGAAAGCCATTGTTTCATAAAAAAATTATTTATAGCATGTTATAGCACCTTTCGATACCGTAAAATTTTTTTCCATGCAGAATGATTAAAGTTATTACCTCATCCTATATACATATGTGTATACTATATGTGAAAGATATTGTTTGTTGATCAAAGTCTGTGTTCCTATTCCTTGCGAAATAGTAAAGAGTATCATAAAGAGAATTCAATAGAAATGAACGAAAACTGAGGTGTACAATGGTAAAATGTGACTGCGCGTGTATGTGGTGTGGTGAACAGAATAATAATTCTGTATACAAACAGAATAATTGCAGTGTGGAACCACATATGTCGGGATACTCGTAGTGTGCGTTTGAGCGTACGAGCATGTACATATGTGTGACGTTTGAAAATAAATCTGTGTACTGAAAACGGGCATTCATTCTTTTTAGCCAGAGGTCCCGAAGGTATGATTGCGTTACAAAAGTATACAAATTCTAGGAAGGCGCAAGGTAATGGCGTATGTAATTTTTTGCGTTTATGGTATTACTTTTAGAAATGAAGGGAACCTTCAATTTTTTAAATGGAATGTTATATAACATTTTTCATATCACGTGAAAGCAACTTCGATGTCATACAAGGTCAGAAATGGAAAAAAATTCCGAACATTTTGTACTAATGTGTTTACAAGTATTCTTTATTGACGAAGCTAGAGTAAATATTCAATATGACTTCCTTGAGTATGAATGTACATTTCGACTGTATTAATCACATTCTTGGTAGCTTCTTCTAATGAGATTAACTATTAACTTAATTAACGCACTTCCGTGCGTTATTTTGCTTTGCAAGTTGTTTATATGTCGGGGTTAGGTGTATCGTAAACGACATCTTTACAAAAATTACATACGAAATATTCTGTCGTATACGAATAAATTTATTTTGACGCACGCTTCCGTACCCAGTTAGCCAAATCCTGTTTCGAGCATAGGCTATAGCCGGGTGTGGGGGTCAAATCTGCCACCGGCGATATTTTTTTCTAATTTGAGCCATTCGATAGCCTACCAAAAAAGAGACCTTTCAGCCAAGTTTTAGCCCGATGCCTCATCTGTAAGGGTATTTATAGAGGGCAATCGAAAATCCAGTTTTTGGTCCACTTTCCCCATTTAATGACAATTTAAAATTCTGAAAAAATCTGACATATTTCGGACACCAAGCCACATATTTTGAATCGTTCTCAGATTTTTGCGTTGCAAACTCTGGTTGTAAAAATCAAAAAATACGAAAAAAATGGAAAAAATGTAGATTTCATATGGAAATCGAAGAGACACTAGAACACAATTAATTTAGCAATGAGAAATTGTCCTCAGTATTATACTCAATTTTTATAAAATTCCTGCGTTTGGTGCGTTATATTTGGAAAAAATAAAAATCACTTTTTTCGGCGTTTTTTTCCGTGGAAAACTAAGTTATAATAATTATAAAAATATATTATGTAATATTAAACCTTCCTAAGTTCAGAGAAACATCGTCCAGACTTTAAAAATTGCGCAGCACAAAAAACGAAAATTACATTACGCACCGTATATTCGAATATTTCGAAGATACTTTCAACGATGCCAGTTGATGCAGTGGCTATGGTCTTCGCCTCCGGAACCGCTGAAGACTTTTTGGACCAAGTTCGGATCCCGCCCCGGGCCAATTTTTTTCCCGTTAATCAGATGTTTTTTCGATTTCTAACCGTTACGTCATTGTAAAAACATTTTTTAACTATGTTTAAACTATTTTTTAATAATTTTTCGGAAAAATATTGCTGGAGTACTTTCGGCCTTTAGTCATTTACAGGCTGTATTACTTATCTATTTAACATTTTTTAAGAATAAGGAATTGATTATTTTTGTGACAGAAAGTATATACATGAAGTATTTTTATTTGGTCGTTATTGAAAATTCTAGTGAGTATCTCTGCTGCCCGAACTATGTGTCGTATCGGGCATAAGATAAATAATAAATGATAGCAGCTACATGTGATCAACATCCAATAGTACGATTACCATTGGCGCATTCTGAACAGGACCGTTTTATACCCGAATGACCAGTTGAGTTTGGTATATAATCTATATAGCATTTGTACGTTTTGTGGCTGATATGTCGCGATTTTACTTCGAGTTTTACAATATTATTAGTCTATTAAATAACGGACGTTAATTTTATTATCGTGTTCATCCATTATTCCGGCCAAACACGAAACAGCTTGAGATAATTGGTATGATCCCGTGAAAAGTATCTTTAAATCGTCTTCTGTCATTTCCGGAAAATCAAACATATCGGTGGAAGATACGTTTTTAAATGGCGTTTTCTGCGGTTTTAGTGTTGTGCTTCCACTTGTTGTGCTAAACTATTTATTACTTTATCTTAACTCAATATTCTGTCTGTTATATCATCGAAAAGTGCGACAACAGAATTTAGTCTTTTGCCGAACTTATTATTTAAGAAGCATGCAATCCTGAAATATGATTTGACTGTAGGAAGAAGTTTGTTGTCGAGCTGGTTGTGTAAAAGCCGGTATTTTTTCCCTAATATGCCATGTATAGCCTCAACGACCCAGCGAACTTTGGTAACTTTACGAGATGAATTGGACTCCTCAGTAGTTAGTTGAGAACGATTGCCTTTTAATGCAGGCATGAAAACATGAAACCCAGACTCTTCTAACAAGGGAACATATTCAGATGCGAAAATCCGATTTTGATGAAACTTATGGGAGCTTCCAGTTCTTTGAAAAATATTTGACACGTATTTTTTTTTATCGGCAGACATCCACTTTGAAGGGGTGAAAACAGCCCTCAAAGTTTGGGTTCAAAACCACATTTTTTGAGATATCTCGGAAACCAGAGATCGAAAAAATTTGAATTTTTTTTAAATTGTGTGTTTTTCAATGGGAAATGTAGTCGCGCAAGAAAATTTTAACAAAAGTTTTTTGTTTAAACAATATATTAAAATTTTGATTTTTTTTGCAGTTTCTTTTATTTATTGTTAGTTCATTTTAATTTAAACTTGGGTGTGTGATCTTTGATCCAAAATAGGGGATACATGTTTCAGGATTTTCTTTTTTTTTGCCATTTAACAATAATTATGCATAATGGAAGATAGTCTTGCACCTGGCGTGCGTAGGAAGGAATTCTGGCTTGTTTCATCGAAATATAAGCATTTAGTATAAACGTGTATAGTATTTTAAACAATACCACTGGGTTATGTGTCGTTTATTGTTTTATTAGTAGCTAAAGAAGGTGGCGCAGGTAGCAGCGTGACGCGGCGGTGCTAATTACCGCGGCGGAGTAAGGGTACCGACTTTTATAGCCAATTCGCGTGTGAATTTCTGCAGTCGTTGGGCCTTCGGTCAAAATATACCTGCAGCCTTTTTAAACTGTGAATCCTCGAAGTTGGAGTTTCCCTCGTCGTTTATGGTAGCTCTGAAAAGAGCTGGTGGCAAATGCCTCACATCAGTTTTACCTCGGTTATATATAGCATTTCAGAAGAACACGAATATTTTCAAACATTTCTATTGGTTGTTAGGGTGAGAGAGTGGGAAACGTAAGGTGTCTTAAGAATGTATAAATATGGGCACTTTGCTACGTGTGCTATTAGTCTTTCTGCATTACGGTTTGTAAAGCAACGTGGATGTTAAGAAGTTAAGGGTACTTCTTTCGGATTTTTAAAACAGTGCCACATAAAACAAATAATTTCTGACGATAATCAAAAAAACATCCGATAATTATATTAATTTTACTTTTGCTGATTGTTTATTTTTCTTGTTAGATTCGTTTTTATAAACATGAAGGTCAATCCGACGAACGTTATAAACATTTTGATGGAAACATATAACAGTAATAATAACGAGGGAACACCCACGAATGGGAAGGAAATTGAACTGGCACACATTATTATAGATCTGATTGATAGGTACAGAGAAGCCAGGGTACGTGAATTTCGAAACGCAACAACAATTGATATTCGATGACGTAACAGACGAACCGACTTCATTTAATGTTCCCGAAGACGAAGAAGATTTGGAATCAGCGTCAACATCGAAACCGTCGTCTTCAAGTTCTCCGGACGAGAGTCCAGAAGAAATGGAATATGTAGACATTGATTTAGAATATAAGAAGAAAGCTGTAGATTATTGGAAGAGTGGAAGAAAAAGAACACTAAACTTCCAAACTGTAAAAAACCAATACAAGAAATTGAAGAGACAATCAGATTTATACAGATGGGAAGAACAAATTAATAAAGGCTACACTTGAAAAATTTATTGTAGCAAGAAATAATAAAATTTTGGTACACCACATAAATTTGAGACGGTGGGCAATGATCGAAAATTCATCAATAAATTTAGCAGGATTTCAGGCATCGTCCTGTTGGTTGTGGAAGTTTAAAGAGAACTATAATATAGTATCAAGAAAAACGACGAAACTCGTTACCCGCCATCATAGTAACCATTTAACAGATTTGACCGCAGCAGCAGACGATTTTGTGTTTCATGTGAAAGGGTATTTTGAAAATTATGGCGCAAGCAATATTTTCAATAGTGATCAAAGTGGGTTCCAGTTGGAATTGCACTCTGGTCGAACACTTTCACACAAAGGTGAAAAAGAAACGGGTGCTCTTGTCCAATCCATATCGTTAACAACTCACAGCTACTCTATCCAGCCCACAATTTCAGCTGATGGACAGTTGCTATCGCCATTGTATATTGTTTTGAAAGGAGTCAAAGGGCAGTTAGGACCTCGTGTACGAAGAAATGTGTTCACGGCACCTAATGTCCATATTGAAGCTTCCACATGGGGTAAACCAACGAAAGAATTATTTAGAACGTGGTTGACTGAAGTATTTCACGCTGCTACCTGCGCCACCTTCTTTAGCTACTAATAAAACAATAAACGACACATAACCCAGTGGTATTGTTTAAAATACTATACACGTTTATACTAAATGCTTATATTTCGATGAAACAAGCCAGAATTCCTTCCTACGCACGCCAGGTGCAAGACTATCTTCCATTATGCATAATTATTGTTAAATGGCAAAAAAAAAGAAAATCCTGAAACATGTATCCCCTATTTTGGATCAAAGATCACACACCCAAGTTTACATTAAAATGAACTAACAATAAATAAAAGAAACTGCAAAAAAAAATCAAAATTTTAATATATTGTTTAAACAAAAAACTTTTGTTAAAATTTTCTTGCGCGACTACATTCCCCATTGAAAAACACACAATTTAAAAAAAAATTCAAATTTTTTCGATCTCTGGTTTCCAAGATATCTCAAAAAATGTGGTTTTGAACCCCAACTTTGAGGGCTGTTTTCACCCCTTCAAAGTGGATGTCTGCCGATAAAAAAAAATACGTGTCAAATATTTTTCAAAGAACTAGAAGCTCCCATAAGTTTCATCAAAATCGGATTTTCGCATCTGAATATGTTCCCTTGTCAGTGGTACTTAACTCCGGTTGAGCAATAAAGTTTTTTTTATATTTTCTTCTTGATTATTACGTGACATTTTGGCGATCCTGCCAGGATCCATCGAGTCTTGTGATAAACGAAATTACGATTTCGGCCTACGGGAATCCACAAGCACGAGGATCAACGAAACGGAAGAATCTTGTGTAAAACGGAGCTACGACTTCGGCCTACGGGAACCTAAGATCAACGGAAGATTTTGGAGACGATACGGATTTCTACGAAAGGTGAGCCCTGGCTTCTTATTCTCAATACCGTGATAGGAGAGATAGCTTCTCTAGCAACAGTTCAAGAGACAGTGTAGATTCAGTTAGAATCATGAGTAAACCACAACCGAGCACCTCTGACGCTCAAGTGAAAGAATTATTGGAGACAATTAGAAAACAGAATGAGACTATTACTCGCCAACAAGATATGTACAGCCAAAGAATTTCCATGCTAGAAGCCGCTTTACAATCGATAGACAAAGAGAATAAGAAACGCGTTAAAGAAATTGAGATATTAGGCAGAAATCTAACAGGCTTGAGCATGACTGAAGATGACGATGCGGATTATACTTCCGTCATGACCGAAGACGATTCCGTGATTAGATCTAAAATCAAAACCACTGCACCACCTGCCCCAACGCGAGAAAATGCACCTGGCGAAACGAGCTCGCAGAGCTCTAGCCTGAGAGCCAAGGATGCTATACGTTACATCCCGACGCTCAACGGAGATGATGATGTAGGAGTTGAAGATTTTATTAAAGAAGTCAAATCACTTCGAAGCATGTGTATGGAACAGATGCTATTGTTGAAAGCAATTAAAGTAGAAAAGATAGTAGGCAAAGCAGCACAAAGCATTCGTAACATGAATATTGAAACGTATGCCGAGCTTTACGAAGCACTGCGTACTAATGTAGCCACACAGGCTTCTGCAGACGAATTTAACGAACAACTTCGGGAAATAAAGCAAGGAGCTACCGAAACCGTGCAGAATTTCAACATTCGATTCCGTAAAACTTTGAATAAACTAACGTACGCCATTACTAACGAGTATCCACAACCCATAACCAGAAGAGTAATGATGGAGGCAACCATGAAGAGAGTTACGAAAATCTACATAAACGGTCTCAAGAGAGAGATCGGACACATGATATTCACCAGCAAACCCACGACTTTGATCGAAGCTGAAAAGGAAGCTGCCGATGTGGAGAGATACCTCCGAGAAGAACGCCACGACTCATTCCGTCGCCAACGCCCAGCGATGGTCAGACCACCCGTTATTCCAAACAAGAGATACCAGAGCTACGTACCGCCGCGCACGCCGCAGATTCAGCCGACCGCTGTCACCAGACCCAGCCCGTTCAACCAGATGGAGAGAAGACCGCTCATCGACCGACAACAGGTTAAATGCTTCAAATGTGGAAAAATCGGCCACACCGCCAACCAGTGCTCAAATTTTCAAGTGCGAGCCCCACAGGAACGCGGACCACCGCGAGTGAACAACACTGTGGTATCAACCGAGGAAGAAACGAACTATTACGAATCAACACCGTCACCGGGCAACTACCAACAATCCTATTACGATCCCCATCCGGACAACAATGGAGATTTCTCATCGATTCAGGAGCAGGAGTCAACCTTGTCAGACGAAGACCTGCAGGAATGAAGATCTATACCGACCACGAAACCAAACAGTTTGCTATGGGACATTCTAAATTCCGAACGAACGAATTCACTAATTTTAGAATAGCCGGTCAATTTATAAAATTTTATATCGTAGACGAAACTTTTCCTATCATTGAAGACGGCATATTCGGGTTACCAGCCATGAAACAATTTAACTTCAGCATCACTAACGATCATTTGAAATTAAACGACATGATATTAACATTTCAGAATCAAACTATCAAACCAGGCGAGAGAATCCACGAACTTGTGTACCTCGAGGGAAAACCTACCACGGTATGCTTTATCAATTGTGGTGAGTCAGAAAAACAAATTACTAACAATATTGAAAATTCTAACACCTACGATCAAATATCCACCTTTAAAGAAATAATTAGACTTTCACATATAGAAAACAGTTTGAAACAACCTATAGAAAAATTGCTTCTCTTTTATATCGATGTTTTCAATTTAGAAAAAGAATTCCTACCTTGCACCAACCTCACTAAACACACGATAACACTAAAAGAAAACAAGGTCATTAACACAAAATCGTACAAACCACCTGAATGCCACAAAGCAGAAATTAGCAAGCAAATAGACGAGATGTTAGAAAAAGGAATAATTGAACCCAGCGATTCCCCTTACAATTCACCAGTCTGGGTGGTACCGAAAAAATCAGACGCATCAGGCAAACAAAAGTGGAGGATAGTTATTGACTTTAGAAAACTGAACGAATTGACTGACCAGGACGCATACCCCTTACCCAACACAGACGACATTTTATCACAACTCGGAAACGCGAAATTCTTCTCAGCTTTAGACTTATCCTCGGGTTTCCATCAGATCCCGATGGAAGAGAAATCCAAAAAATACACCGCCTTTTCTACTCCCCAAGGACACTATCACTATAATAGAATGCCATTTGGACTGAAGAACGCTCCAGCAACTTTCCAGAGAATGATGGATACCGCCCTACGTGGACTTATAAACAAACATTGCTTCGTGTATCTAGACGATATTGTAATATTCGGACAATCCATCGAAGAACATAACAGAAATTTAGCAATCGTGTTACAAAGATTAAGAGAATTAGGATTGAAACTGCAACCGGACAAATGTGAATTTCTAAAGCCAGAACTAGAGTACTTAGGCCACATAGTAACCTCTGCAGGAATAAAGCCCAATCCAAAGAAACTAGAAGCCGTTCAAAATTTCAAAATCCCTAAAACACCGACCGACGTAAAATCATTCTTAGGACTCGCGGGATATTATCGAAAATTTATACGAAACTTTAGCAAAATCGCGAAACCATTGACCGAACTGACGAAAAAGACCGTACCGTTTCACTGGAACGATCAGACGCAGACCAGCTTTGACACACTAAAAAAGAAATTATGTACCGCACCAGTTCTCAAATTCCCTGACTTTGAAAAACAATTCACCCTAACGACTGACGCAAGTAATTTAGGAATAGGAGCCATCCTTTCGCAAGACGGACACCCCTGTTGCTATATTTCACGAACTCTCAATCCGCCCGAACGAAATTACTCGACTACCGAAAAGGAGCTGTTAGCAATTGTATGGGCAACGAAAAGACTTCGACAATACCTGTTAGGAAGAAAATTCATTATTAGAACCGATCACCAAGCCTTGACATGGTTACAAAATTGCAAAGACCCCTCATCTCGAGTGATCAGATGGAGACTACGACTAGAGGAATACGAATACGAAATACAGTACACTAAAGGAAAAGTCAATACCGCTGCCGACTGTTTATCCCGAATTCACGCGATTACAGCACAAGACGAACCCACAGACTTACTGTCCAGATACCAAACCTGGGAAACCTCAGACGAACTTCCGAAACCACTAAAGATCGTACCCAATAAAAAGAACTTCTTCCAACTAACTTCAGACCAATTAGGCGCGTACGAAGGTAAAGAAAAATGGCTAAACATGTTGAATAAAATCATCAGGAACACGAATCGAATTGGTATAGGAGACAATGATATTTCAATTCAGGATAGAAATACGATCAAGAGAATGCTCATGTTCTTTAACGACACGGACAAAGAGATAGAATTTGCATGGGAACCAGTAAAAGAATTGACCGACGACGAAATTAAACAAATTATCAAAGAAAATCACGAATTAATCGGACACCCCGGAATACAGAAAACCTATGACAGAATCAAAATTAACTACAAAATACCGAACTTGTTTAAACTAATTCAGGAATACATTGAGACATGCGACACTTGCCAACGAGCTAAACTCACGCGAATTCGCCCAAGAGAAGAACCATGCATAACCGACACCCCGATAGACTCGAACGAAAAATAGCTATGGATTTGTTAGGACCGTTACAAAAAACGAAGAACGGTAATCAGTACATACTCTCGATTCATGACGAACTGACTAAATATCTTATACTAGTACCCCTCAAGACGCAACGAACCGAATCCATATGGGACGCCCTACTGAACCACTACATTTATATATTCTCCGCACCCAAGAAAATACTAACAGACAGAGGACAGAATTTCATTTCCGAACTAATGCAAAGATACGAGGAAGCTTTTAACATAAAACATATCAAAACTACCGCATTCCACCCGCAAAGCAACGGATCCCTAGAAAGAACGCACGCAGTTGTCACTGACATGTTAAAATCAATACAACAAACATCCACCGACGAATGGGACGAACAATTGAACTTTGTTTGCTTAGCGTATAACACAATGACACACGACGCCACAGGCTACACACCTTTTGAACTAACGTTTGGACACAAAGCTAACCTACCTTCAACCATTTCCAAAAATCCTCAGCGAAGTTACGAAGACGAAGTATCCTTTCGAAAAAAAGAATGGGACTCACGATTGAAAAGAGCCCGAGACACCTTGCTAAAGAGTAAACAAAGATATCAAAGAGACCAGCGACGTAAAATTATTAAACCGCAATCAATTTTCAAAGAAGGAGATCAAGTTTTGATACACAATGATCATAAGGAACACAAATTAGACATAGAATGGTTAGGACCATTCACGATTGATAAAGTATGCACACCGTATTATGTCATTAACGATAAGAAAGTACACGGTAACAGACTAAAATCTTATTTTCCAGGACGACAATCCTCTTCGCGGGATTAACTTGCGCACACGTCACTATAACACCATTAGATACCCAGAATAACATATTTTTAGAAAAGATAAATAAGGGTTATTTATACAGTAGTACCGCCAATGTGATAATAGGTCTAGACACGAGCGAGATGTTTAAGCAAATCGAAAACATAGCACAATATAAGAGCGAAATCAGTAAATCAGCTACTAACTTCGACTATACCGAAGCATTAGATACTTTAGAGATACGTATTAATAATATTAGACAATTAGCCAGTCATGTAAGAACCCTCATACACCAGAGAACGAAGCGAGGATTATTGAACTTTGTCGGATCAATCTCTAAAAGCTTATTCGGAACACTAGACACAGACGATTTGGATTTGATAAATAAAAACATTGACACCCTATTTGACGACGACAAACAGATTAAAATCATACTAGCTAACCAGACTTCGCTTATAAAGAAAATGCTTAACACAAAGAGTTTAGAGAATTTAGAACGTTCATATAACCAATTAACGCAGCAATTGAATACAGAAAGCATATTTACTAAACTCATAATGAAAATCGATAATGCCATACAGGATTCGCACTTCCAACTTGACGAAATATTAAACGCGATCATTTTAGGTAAACAAGGTATCATTAGCCCACAGATTATAGAACCCGAAAAGCTTGTAAGCAACTACGCGAAGATCATAGGACATCACACTTATAACATTGCCATTGCGCCCAAAATCGAACACTTTCAATTCATACTCGACATCAGTGACTTAACCGTTTTCACGTATAATGACAAATTATTTTTCAAGATTTCGATACCTCTAGTGCTCGAACAAGAGTGGGATATAATGCGCGTATACCCCATCCCGCATAAAAGAAACAATATATTTATGGCACTCGTGATAGAAAATCCAGTATTTCTAACTTCAAACCTCCTTTCCATAAACACTGATCTCGACTATATCACCAAACATTGTAAACGAAAGATAGTCATGATTTGTAAACAAACGCAGCCGATCCACAACAGTAATTCCGACAACGACTGTCACAGCGAAATTATTAACTACAAGAAGAACATCAACAATTGCGAGATATCCATTTATAAGATCGACTACATCAGTTTCATACCGCTGCACGCCGAAAATCAATTCCTAGCGATACCCTCTAAACCAGTAGAAATTGACGCGATATGTTCCACAAAACATAATATTCAGACCATTGACAGACCATCTATAATTAGCTCTAACGATTCATGCGATTTATTGTTTAATAACGAGTACATGCGAATAGGCGAAAGCAAAACCGAACTAGCTTACGATATGAAAATGAAAACCATAGAACTCAATAACAATGATAGTTACATTCACATTTTGGAGAAGATCAAAAACACGCCGAAAATTATAAGCAACATTGCCTCGTACCGAACTTCCGCGGATCAACTCGATAGCGAAATATCAAAGCTAAATTTCGAACATAGAATAGAGACTTTGCGATCGTATGGTATAAGTACATTACAAATAATAGGATATGTATCGGTAGGATTGATAGGTTTGTACGTGCTCAACAAATTAGGATTACTCGACTGTCTGAAGAACTGCGTCCCCAGAAAACTCTGTTTCCACCTGCTCTGCTGTAAGATCAAGAAAGGGCCACAAATCCACAACGACTTCCAACCAACGCAACCGAGTGCGCCAATCAGCCTGTACACCACTGTAAGCCGCCCTTTGGCAATCGAAGACAATGAGGGAGGAAGAGTCTTGATACAGCCCCAGCGGGTCCGCTTCAAGAAGAGCATCCTCAAAAAGAACTTAAGGGACTAAGTTCAATCTAAGAAGGGGGGAATGTGACAGGGACCACACCTGATTATGGCCCGTTGCACACGGCAACACCTTCGTTGCACACGGCAACACCTTCGTTGCACACGGCACCACCTTCGGAGAAGTCCTGTTGATAAGAAAGGATTAAATATCCTCAGCGGTCAGTTGTCTCCGACGGTATAAGAGGCTGCCGCCCCAGGGCACGAGCGTTCAGTTTTGTTTTAGTATCGCCTACGTACGTTCTCCGTGTATTTCAATCATTGTAATAATCTTTGTAACTAACTAAGTGGTACTCAACTCCGGTTGAGCAATAAAGTTTTTTTTATATTTTCTTCTTGATTATTACGTGACACTGCAGTTGTTATTGTATGGTAATGTTTTGTTAAAGATTTTCTGTTGTAGTGATATATTATTGGGTGGCCGTGTGGGTTTTGTATGAGTCCTGCGTTGTCTGGGTGTATGAATGCTTCTGGCGGTATGTATCCTGTGTGTCTCGTGTTTTCGTGGTATAATGGGTTGGGGTATGTGGAACTGAATATTAGACTGTTATTGAGTATTTTACGTGTGTTCATACTGTTACGTGTGCATATTGTTATGTCGTTTCGTCTGTCCTCGTCTATTTCTGCTTTTAGAGTGTTTATTTTTTGCGTGATTATGTCTGTCAGATCAGGTTTACCCATACTGTTATTCTGTGTGTGGGCGCTCTCGAAGTGAGCCCCTAGTACGTTCAGTTTGTCGTTTATGTCCGTGATTAGTAGGTTGCCTTTGTCGTCTGTTTGTGTGTTTATACTGTCTATGTTTGCGTTTGCTATTAAATCTGTATTGGTGTTGTGTATTTTTAGAGTATTAATGGTGTTCTGTTCTTTTGCGCGGAATATTTTGTTTATTGAAGGGAATAGTTCTTTGGAGTTATGTGTAGAGATGTTTTCTATTTTTTTTTCTCCAGTGATCACTTACGGATCTTTGAAAGGCTTTTTTTATTTCTTTTTTAATTATTTTTAGTGTGTATTTGGTTAGTGCTATTTGTGTGTCGTTCGCTGTGGTGTAATTGGTGATTGCTGTCATTCTGTTTAGTCTGGTTATTAGTGTGCTTTTTATTTTTTTTAGTTTTTTTATGGTCGGTGTGATGTATCTGTCTGTCGAGTTGTAGTCATATGAGATGCGTGGTATTGTGTTGTCTATAGCGTAGTTGATGCTTTTATTCAGTTTTTCTATGTAATTGTCAATTTCGTCTATTGTTAGGTTTCTGGTGTTAGGTATTATTGTGTTGTCTGTGTTTAGTAGGTCTGCTTGGAAGTCTTGCCAGTTGGCTTTGTTGTAATTGTATTTCCTGGTATGGTTTTGTTCATCTATTATTAGTGGTTCGTCTGAGTCTAGGGTGATTGTCATTTCCGTAGCCCTGTGGTCACTGTCACAGTCATGTGTGTTAAGTCTTCCTGGCGCGGGTAGTCTGTGGAATTTAATTCTGTTGTCTGTCAGACAAATGTCTATGAATGATCCGCTATTTGGGAAGGATGGTAGTAAGGTGTTAAGGAGAGTTACTTTGTATTGTATTTCATTGTGTTGTAGCCATTTTTTTAGGGTGATGCCTCTGTTGTTATTTGAGTTGTTGTGCCAATCGGAGTGTTTTGCGTTTAAGTCTCCTGCTAGTAGATAATAGTTGTTTATTTTGTGTAATTCTAATTTTTCGAATATTGTATTGAGGTCTGCTGTAAATTCTTTCTTATTACTGCTGGGGGGCGTATGCTGCTATTAGGAGCAGGTTTTTTTGCCGGATTTTGATTTTTACTACTGTTGCCTCGAGCGACGAGATGTGGTTATTATTTAGCTGGATGGTTCTGAATTTGATATTGCGCTTGATTAAGATTGCGGTTCCCCCACCCTGTTTCGAGTTGGGCCTGTCATTCCTTATCATTATGTAGTTCTTAAAGTTAACGCGGTGCCTATGGTTTAGTTTAGTTTCGCACAGAAGGACCGCATCCGGCTCGTGTGTGCAGAGGAAGTCGGCGAGGGCTGCCCTTTTTTCGTTTGAAATGAGGGAGTTTACGTCAATTTCTATTATTTTTAATTCTTGAAGTGAGATGGTGTTTGGGGTTGTTGATGTGGGTGCGGTGATGTTTGCTATGTTATGAGCCATTTAGGGATCTAGGTCTAGTTTTGTTGTTTTAAAGTTTCGCAAGCTGTTTTGTGGTTGTCTAAAGTGAGCGTGTTTAAAATGTGTTTATTGTTATTTATTCTTTTTAGTGAAAAATTGGATATTTTTTGTTTCAGTGTCTCAATTATAGGTCTGACTGTATTTATGTGCAAAGTGATTGGGGGCGGTTTGTGGGTGCGTGTGTTTACAATGTTTGTTACATTTGCTTGTGAGAGCGTGATTTGCGCGAGACTACCTAGGTTTTGTGTTGAGTGGGGTGGCTTGAGGTCTGGTGTTCCTTTTGTAAACGGCTGCTGACCTTGTTTCTCTGGTAGGGGTGGTGGTGTTAGGGCCTGGCTGGTGTCGGTGCTGGTCCCTGCCAATGTTTCTATTTCTGCTGACTTGGTTGTATCTGGTGTTTGGTGCGACCCATGTGTTTGCTTCTTTGGCGTTGGCTGTATGTCCTTTTCAGTCTTTTTTATAGCCTTTTGGGCGTCGGTACTTGTCCAAGATCTTTTATGTCCGGCTATGGTGCCGTCCTTTTGTCTTTTGGGGACGTTTATTTCAGGTAGAGCCGGTAATGGTTCTTGTGAATTGTCCAGTTCCAAGGCTGCGAATTTGTTTGTATCGGCAAATCTGCTCTGGCTTCCTGCATTGTTTTTGTTTCGTTCTGTCTCGAGCTGTTTGGATAGGTTTTCAATTGTCGCGTTTAGATTAGCGATAAGTTTCAGCAATTCATCTATCCTGTTGCTGGAGTTCGTATCTTTCCCTTCGGAGTTCAGTGGCTGTGTGGGGGTGGGCGGCTTTTTTATTTGACCCATCTCTATGTTTGCTAATGTTGCTTTGGATTGGATTGATTTTCTTTTTGTGATGTTCCTCCTTGTGATTCTGTTATTTTTTGCAAGCTGTCTTAAGAATCTGGCTGTCTGCGGATCTTCTAAAATACTCGCTGGGAAGCTGCATTTCGTTTTTGCTGACTGTGAGGTGTCCTGGTGGGCAATCTTGCTAGATTCTCGTGAGCTGCTCGTTTTGGATGGCGCGCTTTGCTTCGCTTTCTCGTGCTTGATGCCCTCTACATTTAAAGGGGCGCCCGCCCTCACGTGGTCCTGGGACTCACGTTCTATTGTGCTGCTTGTATGTGTTTTTTTTGCACTCACTGACCTGTTACACTATAATATAGGTGTGACCCTACCCAGATAGCACGCAACGTCTTAAAGACGTCCGTTTTACGTCCATTTTACGTCTGAAAGTCTTACGTCTGGAAAAGGCGTCTTTAAGACGTCTTTTTCAAGCATTCGTTGACTCCTGTTTCGAAGGTTAGGGATCTTTTTTATGGCCTATACCTAAGGTTGTGCCGCTCTCAGAAGAATAAGGACCACATGTTCTTAAGGGACCTGGTCAGAGAGTGGGGGAAGACTTCTCGTCAGTTACCCTAGAACCGTTCAGGGCCGCGTTTCGTTTAACTTTCGAGCGATTTCGTTAGGTCTAGTTCAGATACGGCGGAAACTGCGCGGATCAAACGCACGGTGCTTATTTACATTAACATCTTCATATTCGTTCAACTGCACTGTTTCCGCCGTGTCTGAACTATCCTTTAGTGTTGTGATTCTTCGAACGTTGTGAACTGGGGACTTTGGACAGCGTTATTCCACATCGTTATTGCACGTCGTTATTTACATATTATTTAGACAAGTAAGTATTTTCATTGCTATTACTTGTACCGTTGTTATTTTTGCTTGTGCCCTTCTGCTATATTTATTTCAGTGTTGTGTTATAAATTTTATTAATTTTCGTTCATTTTGTTTAGGATACAGTTTGTCTAATTGCTACTCGGAGTGTTGCAGTATAAAGTGCCTAAAGTTCACAAGAGGCGAATATATGCTTGGAAGCCAAAAGGACACCTAGGCAACTATACAGATGTAGCTGAAGAGGGCGGCCGATTGTATTAGTTATTATTAATTATTAATTATTATTTGTTAACAACATATCTTAGAATTATTAACAACATTGCATTAATATTTACATACGTACCCATAGTTATTATAGAATAGCAAAATTATAACAAATACACATGGAACATTTTTTGTTTATCAAAAGCAATATCGATGGTATTGTGCTGCTTGTGTTAAAAGAATCACAAATTTTAATTGTATTGTTTAATTCTATTTTTAATGTTTAATTTCAATGTTAATAGTTAATATTTAATTTGAATGCTTAATGTTTAATATTTAATGTTTAATTTGAATGTTTAATGTCTAATTTTAATGTTTAATGTTTAATGTTTAATTGTAATGCTTAATGTCTAATTTTAATGTTCAAAGTTTAATTTTAAAGTTTAATGTCTAATTTTAATTTTAATGTTTAATGTCTAATTTTAATGTTTAATGTTTAATTTTAATGTATACTTTGAATGTTATAATAAATATTAACAATAACAATAAAATATTGCTTTATTCATTTAAATTTATTTTATTTTAATTAACATTTATGAACATCTCTAAGTCGCCTAAAAGACGTCTTAAAGACGTCTGTTTCGGGACGTCTTAAAGACGTCTAACGGACGTTCAAAAGACGTCTTTAAGACGTCTAACGGACGTTCAAAAGACGTCTTTAAGACGTACCGTTTTGTAACAAAGACGTTCCAGGGACGTTCCACGGACGTTCGGAAGCCGTTCGTAGGACATTCAGGACGTCTTTCAGACGTCTGAATGTCCGCCGACGGACGTCTTTAAGACGTCTGTGTGCTATCTGGGTATGTTGCACTTGAATTTTACCCCACTGGGGACACTCACTTTTGCGAAATCACTGCACTGCTTGGGACACACAGTTTCTACGCTGCGCTGTCACTTTGAACGCTTTTGGAAAATCGCTACCGCGCGGAGACCATAGCTACTGCACCAACCGGGGCCGTTGAAATTACATTCGAAATATTGGGATATACCGTGCATAGTATAATTGTCGTTTTTTGTATTACGCAATTTTTAAAATCTGGACGATGTTGAGAGATGTTTAATATTACATAATATATTTTTACGATAATTATAACTTAGTTTTTCACGGAAAAAAACGCCGAAAAAAGTGGTTTTTATTTTTTCCTACTATGACGCACCAAACGCAGGAATTTGAAAAATATTGAGCATAATACTTAGGACAATACCTTATTGCTAAATTAATTCTGATTGGGTCACTCTTAGATTTCCATATGAAATTTGTATTTTTTCGATTTTTTTCGTGTTTTTCGATTTTTACAGCCAGAGTTTGAAACGGAAAAACCTGAAAACGACTCAAAGTATGTGGTTTGGTGTCCGAAATGTGTCAGATTTTTTTCAGAATTTTAAATTGTCATTAAATGGGGAAAATGGGCCAAAAACTGGATTTTCGTTTTTCCTCTATAACTACCTTTACAGATGAGCTATAGGGCTAAAACTTGGCTGAAAGGTATCTTTTTTGGTAGGCTATCGAATGGCGCAAATTGGAATAAAATCCCTTCCAGGGCAGATTTGGCCCCCAAAACCGGCTATACCCTTGTTATCATTTTCATTAGAAAAATTCGTTGTCCTTGTCTGCGTGTGGCACTGCATCAAAGAATAGTAGAATCTCGTTGCCTGCATTTGCCCGCTGTGACTTTGACCAATAAAGTGTAAGACGAAACTATTTACAGTTCTCGGCGACCGTTACACGGCGGCAAGTATCGCTGTTCTTTTCTACGTTCGGCGCGGATCAAAGAACTTAAGCGACGCGACGTCAAGACTTGTGTTGCAGACATAAAATGCAAATTCACTGTAAATAATAGCGAGCTATCTTCAAGTTTCTGGTTAATAAGGGCAAAGACAAAGTAGTTTCCTGACTGCCTCACTGTACCATCTGAATTCTGCGACGTTACAGAGTAGTATTCGTATGATGTTACAAAATATTAGAAATTACCTTGTTCGTGACAAATGATCGTTCATCCGCGGATCTTTGAAATCGTGGATCCGTCTGTAAAAGTCCAAGGTGACGTTGCTGTTGTCTTGAGAATGCAGTTCGATATAAACGAGCCAATTTCAATTCAATTTCAGGCAGCACAGCTTCACCAGCACGGACAACAGTCAACAACCAGTATCTAAAAGTTTAAGATAAAATATTGTACAAGATATGCTGTAATTAAAAAGAAAACCGAAAAGATTGTAAATTTTTTTAACGAGCAGATATAATTGAACACGCGTCACTTCTCAACTGATTGTAGTTTTTGTAATCAGTTTAATCGATTGAATTTCATTTAATCTTGCATCGAACCGAAACTAGTAGCCTTTGAGCATTAACTACAACCTAGTCGTTCTGTTTGGATGTCAATCAAATTTAATACCAATTAAACTACACTACAAATGGCTCACAATAAGGTTTACGTCAGTTCCTAATGAACATTTAAATTGTTATGTGATTCCTGATTATAATTTGTTTGTCAAATAATTAACCTACTCTATAACAAATTTGTTAAATCTATACTCTTACAAACACTTCCAAACATTTGAGAAATGATTAACAAATGCAAGAATGCAAGAAATTAAGAATCAAAGTTTCTTGTATGTGTCGCGTGGCGTCGAGAGACTATCAAAGTAATAGGTAGAATAAATAAAAGGTGAAATAAAAAGAAACTAATGAATATTGTATGTATTGTTAGGTACGGAAACTTTTGACACTTCCGAAGATATGTACCGGCACAAGGGTCTTATTCAAACACAAAGGGCTTACTCAAAATCAAAGATAACCAGAGTTCTTTCGACGTTCTTTCGATAACACTGTCCAACACCAAAATTGTTTTGCAATACCTGTTGGGTGATTCTTATACACTTTGTCATCCTAAAACCAAATCTGTGGCGGACCCCTTGGAGTAGGGTTGATCGGACCCAGGTAGGAGCGTCGTCTGCGGGCTGGGACCTTGGACGCACTTGGTCGCCAGGCCCAAGCTCTTCCCGAGCGCACACTTAGTCGCCGAAAGTCTGTTCCTACCTGGGGTGCACATTTGGCGACCAGGTTCGGGGTTTTTCCTTGGCGTGCACATTTGGCCGCCAACACTTGACTTTCGCCAGGACACGGATGTTCGGTGCAAGGACACGAACTTTCTCCAAGGGGCACGTACAGGAAGCGACATCCCCACTCCAGAAGTTTCCTTGTTCGAAGGAAATTCCTGGAGGCACGGAGAATAGATATAAGCGCGGATTCTGACGGATGACGGGAGTCAGTCAGTCAGTCGTTGTCAGTAGTCGTCATTCGCCGTCGGTTGTCGTCAGTTGTTCGTAGTCGTCTATCCGAAGTTCTTGTTTCATTGTTATTTCGTTTTCTTTGTTCTTGTTACGTTGTTGAGTTTTGTTTTGTTAATAAATGGTTATCGTTGTATTGGGTGAATCCTTACTTAACACCCAAACTACCACACAACCAAAAATACGAAAGCAGAATTGCTCTATCACGCAACGTTTTCGAAAAATATTGGTTTTTGTAAAAATGCAGGATTTTGATAAAAAATGACGTGTTACGCAAAAACTAAACACGCGAGAAAGTTCAAGTTTGAGTGAAGAGATATAGAGGATTCTCCTTTACATATCCATATAGCTAATTATATTTTTATGTACTTCCTAATAGTTGTAAATGGTTGTTAAAGTTTGAAAATGTGCCGACTCGGATACTTTGTACGCTCTATTTTTGCATTTATGTGAAAAATCCTTTATGTAGCAGGAATTTACTACACAGGAATGTATTCTACAGACATTTCTGGTAAAGAAACCATTCACGAAAAGTATTTGATTCCCTTAGTAAATGAGTAGGTTAAGAAAATTTATTTGACAGCTTGCACGCGACACGATCGCGCCACATGACCATTGCAGCCTTTTCTCGACTTGCCAGGGCCGTCGCTATGCGTAGTCGACATTGGTACCAGGCAAATATATCTTTGCTTACTATGCTTACTTACATACATTTTTTTGTCTTTTTGGGTGCCAATCATTACACAAAATTATAAAAATACGAAATATATTCACATTTCATTGTGGAAATGCTTATTTCAGTTGTCTTAAAGACGTCTTTTTCGAGGCTAAATAACTTTAATTTCTTGGAGATATTATGGTAGTGGCTA
The DNA here is from genome assembly GCF_050948215.1 of Halictus rubicundus. Taxonomy (NCBI): domain Eukaryota; kingdom Metazoa; phylum Arthropoda; class Insecta; order Hymenoptera; family Halictidae; genus Halictus; species Halictus rubicundus. Next base: position 1,080,408 of record NC_135155.1, read on the forward strand.
CTTTACTGTACAATGACGGAAACAATGTTTCTTAATGTTGCTATTACTTGGAATAACAAAAAAAAAAATAAGTTTCATTTATTACAAACACGTGGATTAGGTACATAGTATACAATGTAATTGCATATGCACATTAATATATGTATACAGTATGGTATATATATTTATTTGTTTAATAACAAATGGAAATTCAATTTGTTTTGTTTATATATTTATATATAAACTATAGCGTTTATTATAGCGTTTATAACTCGTAAACGAATTAACCAATATCGGTGAAATTTTCAGCATGGATATAATTTATTCAAGCGAATCAAACACATTTTTTAAATTTTCAATACAGGCTCAGATAAAAAAGCTATAAAAACCAACTGTTACTATTTCTTTTGCGATTCCGACCAATTCAAACTTTTTTCAAAAATTTTTTACACCTCGTCTAATAAACTAATCCTTCTAACTTCTCAATAAAATTCAAGTCATTTGATCTAATTTTTAAAAAGTTATGTTGCTTCAAATAGTGTAGACTCAGTTTTGCTCGTTAGTGTATATACAGGGTGGTTGGTAACTGGTGGTACAAACGGAAAGGGGGTGATTCTACGCGAAAAAAGAAGTTGAAAATAGAGAATAAAAATTTTTCGTTTAAGGTTTTGTTTTCGAGAAAATCGAATGTAAAGATCCGTCGGGTTCGCGTGCTTTAGTATGCGCAGGAAGTAGAATTGGTAAGTCATGATCAGACGCAGCAGACAATTCCTATCGAATAACACGCGCATTGGCTGCATTTTCAAACTCAATGTTCTCGAAAACGAAGCTTCGGATGAAAACATTTTATTCTATATTTTCGACTTCTTTTTTCGCGTAGAATCACCCCCTTTCCGCTTGTACCACCAGTTACCAACCACCCTGTATATTGCTGGCAACTCAAAGTTGTACCGAGATCCGATGGGGCGCATTCGTTGACACATGCTTCGAAGGTTAAGGATCTTTTCTATGGCCTATACCCAAGGTTGTGCCCCTCTTAAAAGAATAAGGACCACATATTCTTAAGGGGGCCGGCAGGCATTTGGCCTTGACTGTCACGCTATGTTACGCTATGCCTTTTTTTCTAGACATTTTACGTCTTAAATAAGTAAGTAATCAATTAAAAATGCATACCACCGTGTTTGTACATGTCTTTGCTACGTCTGTACAGAGTCTTTTTTTCGATACGAACACTAAATCTCTCGAAATTAAGAGGATCTCTCTGCGGCAGTCATCTTGTGACGTCATACTTGCTTCAGAAAGCGAGTTCTCTGCCGAATATTACAAATAACTCCACGATGAGGTAGAAATTCACAATTTGGGCTCTATACAGACGTAGATTGGACTTTTAGGAAACACAAGTGGCCACTTTTAAACTGCTCATTGCAATATTGAAGCTTTAATTTGTCAAGATTTTGACCCTTGCAAGTTTATATACGTATATTGCAGAGAAATTCTCTTAATTTCGAGAGACTTAGTGTTCGTATCGAAAAAAGGCTCTGTACAGACGTAGCAAAGTGTTACGTCCCAGGTAGGACGGATTATGATTTTTATGAGATAGGACGCAGTTTTGAACCTACCTGCATTCACCGGCTATGGTTCGGGAAATTGAGGATTGTTTGAATAACTTATATTCTTATTTTCAAGATAAACAACAATAAAATTATTGATTTATTCAAAATTGGGTGCTGAATCAGATATTTTAAATATGATTTGACAAATAGAGATTATATGTAGTTAACGCATAAACTAGATAGCTTACAAATATTTCGTATAATAATAATAATGTTAATCTTTACCGAGTCGCTGATTAGTAGTTAACGCTTCGCAATGTGGTCGCAGATCGCAAGTCCAATTATCGCAGATTCTGCAAATCGCAGTTGCCGCAGGTCGCTGATTTCACCTTTTCCAATTCACCGCTTATTATAACTTTATTAAACTTTCACTTAACTTTGTTAAACCTTCACTGAACTTCACCAGAACCTTTTAGTGAACTTTACTGAACTTTAAGACTTTAATGACTGAAGGACTCGAATGGCTCGAAGGACTCGAAGGACTGAATGACTCGATGATGAACTGACAAAGCTTTACGATTGAATGAATCTTTGATGGGGTGGTTCCCTTTTATAAGATGGACAGTACATTGTTTCAATAGGATGTTGATTTAATCCTCTAATTTTTCTATCTAATGCGCGTCACTCTTACCATGGGATCAGTGTGCCTTCTTGGAACTTAATGCAACTGGACACACTTTCTGTTTATTTTTCAGGGTGACACCGATCTTTGCTGCGTCTCTTGCAGGAGGATTAAATTGAAATTGCTTTCTTCACCATCTAACTTCCTAGAATTTTTAACGCCTATCTTAATCCTATTTATTTTCTGCTCCTCGCGTGACATCATTGGGTTTGAACAATAGTTCACAATAATTCTTTATCTGAAGTTTTATTCGGTTTATTCGTGAGCGATCGAACCACCGGACGTGACAAAAGACATATACAAACACGGTGGTATGCATTTTTAATTGATTACTTACTTATTTAAGACGTAAAATGTCTAGAAAAAAAGGCACAGCGTAACATAGCATGACAGTCAAGGCCAAATGCCTGCCGGCCCCCTTAAGGGACCTGGTCACAGAGTGGGGGAGGACTTCGCGTCACTTCCTCTAGAACCGTTCAGGGCGGTTTCGACAGGCCTAGTTCAGACTTCAGACATGGCGGAAACCGCGCGACCAACCGTACGGTGCTTATTTACACTAACCTCTTCGTATTCGTTCAAACGCGCGGTTTCCGTGTCTGAACTATCCCTTAGTGTTGTGAGCCGTCGAGTGTTGTGAACCGAGGACTTTGAACAGCGTTATTCCACATCGTTATTGCACGTCGTTATTTACATGTTATTTCGACAAGTAAGTATTTTCAGTGCTATTATTTGTTACCGTTGTTGTTTTCATTTAACGTTTTTACTATTTCATTTAACTTTTCTTAATTTTTGTTCAATTTTTAAGAATACAGTTTTTCTGGTTGCTACTCGAAATGTTGCTGTAGGCTAAAGTGCCTAAAATGCAGAAGAGGCTGAAGTGCCTGGAAGCCGCAAAGACGCCGTGGCGTCGATACAACTGCGGCTTAATACGTGATCAATTGTGTAGGTCATCGCCCTGACGAGTGTTTTCAAGATTTTAGTCGGTAGTAACTGTTTTTTAGAAAGTTATGAACAAAGAAAGTATACACAAAAGTACTGCGGGATTCGAATTATCGGTCCGCACAAAAGGCTCAAAGTTTTATTGTCAAATGACTTTTTTAAAAAAATTTTTTTTGCCAGTTAATAGTTTAAGCTATTTGTATTAACCCATATGACTTTTAAACCCCTAAGTATTCAATTACAGGCGGAATAATTAAATAACATAACTATCGCGCTGAAAACGGATGAATTCCCAGGAGAGAAGAAAAGGTTATTTACCATGCGTATATCTCCGTAAAAACTTTTTTTTTTAAATCGGACTTTGGCACATTATGCACTTACTATTAGGCTATACAAAAATAATTTCTTTTTATAAAAATCGAAAATTTATAAAATGGATTTTTTGCCGCCTTGGCACTTCTGTGCGACGTGGCGGGACACGAATATGTATAAAAAAAAGTTGTTCAGAATGATGATCTTGACTTAATCGTGATTATTATATAAACAAAATGATAAATACCTTTGTCCGGGATCTTCTGCAACAAGTATACCAATATTTTGAGTTTCATTGTCATGCAGTCTTGGCGTAGGTTCGATGCATGTCGTACATTTTGGATCGTGGGGACTAGAACGGTTTTGAGATTTCGAGTCATCGTCATCTCTTTCCTCAGCGGGCAAGTAAATTGTTACTGTATGATGAGTCGTCCTAGTTTCATAAAAGGGCTGATTTGAATCCACCCACGGTGGAGCATTTTCCGCATCGGTCCAAAAGAAATCTTGCAAATGCACTCGACGTCCTGGTAAATGCTCGATAACAATTATTTCGTCCTCTAAAAACAAAAATATTTATTTTTATAGGTCGTGAAATTTAGCCAATTTTTAAGAAGCAAAATAATATTTTACCAAAAGCTTCAACATTCGTGTCAGTTTGCAAAATTAGGATATAATCCGAATGTATGTTATCGCATTTAATATTGAATTTTTAGTACGACAAATTTAAGTAATTCATACTTTCAATTTTTAATTAAATTTAAATTCTCAACATAGTATATGTGCGCCTATACTAATTATGGTTTAAGGTATTAAGTTTAAAATTAAAAGTAACTGAATAACGGTTTTGGCTTCCTTTTGAAATTCTAGTCTTAAGTTCTTGTTCCCCTCATTCTTCTAAACTGCTACTTTGGAAGTTATCACGGAAGTTATACTATAAATGATATGTTCTTTTCATATGTTCTTGCCTACTTAAAAACAATAGTAGATCTAGCGTTCGACAATAAAATACCGGAACAATGGTAGATCTAAAGTTCATTTAAAATAAATTAAATTTTCCTACATCGGTGCGTAATCTGTCTTTCTGGGCTTGCCTATTAGATAGATATGTATAATATACACCATAAAACGAAAGTTCTACCTTACTTTCACCATTCTAAAATGTCTCGTTTTAGTTTCTAGAACCATCTAAAATTGTATGCATATTATATGTTTTTTGCATTATATGACTATTATTTCTTCACTTGTTCAAGGTACCAAAAGAACATGTCGCGACGTTAAAGAATTTTCCATGTTATTCCGAGTTCGAACGCACCGAATCGCCTGCTGGCTCATATTTTGGGGTTTGGTGATTCACTTGACTCGCTTAGGCTTTCCCTGGGACGTTTTAGCAACGATTAGAAATCGATTTAACTCGACTTAGAGACACCTTGTTTGCTGGCCAAAAAATCCTCATCAGGTGAATCAAATGGGGCACTCAAACCCGAACCAAGATGCCTGGGATCTTTGGACTTCAGTTCATCATTTGCGTGATCATCCCATAAATCGTCTCGTCCGGCAAGAAGAAAGCCATGCAACCGCGCACGTGCCGGTATGCCGGCGTGGTGCAAAGTACTGTGGGATGCGGTGTCGTCAGACAGGGGTAATTAGGAGCAATACAACCTCTCTCTGCCATTACCGGGTTAAGCCTTGTCCAGACTATCTACTACCTCGTCCGGGGATGTCGCGGTGGCGCTGGCGGCGGCAGGGGGCTGTTCTGGGGCGGAGTTCTGGGTCGGGGAGATCCGGAGGCCCGCCTCGGAGCAGGCGCTGGGCTCCTGTTGGGCCCAGGGCCCCCTTGTGGCTGTGAAGAAGGTGGTGGCGGGAGGCCGGCTGCTGGTCGGTTGGTCCTCAGGCCGCGTCGACACGCTGAGGGAGCGGTCCCTCCAGTGTTTCCGTTGTCTGGAGACGGGGCACACGCGGGCCACGTGTAAGAGCGCGGTAGACAGGGGCGCGTTGTGCTACCGCTGCGGGGCGGCGGAGCACCGGGCCTCGGCTTACACGGCCGCCCCTAGGTGTCCGCTCTGCGCGGACCTGGGGAGGCCGTCGGGCCACAGATTTGGGGCCAAAGCGTGTGCCCCGGCTCCCAAGAGGGTCCGCGCGGCAACAAAGGGGAGGGACGGGTCTGGGTCTGTATCCGCGCAGCAGCCGCGGGCCGCGCCGGGGGCCGAGTCACCCCAGGGGGGTGAGTCTGCAGAACCCATGTCAGAGTAAGGACTTTTAACCCTACTCCGGTTATGGAGGCGAACTACAACCACTCACGCGCGGCACAGGACTTGTTTGTCCAAGCCATGCGCGAGTGGGGGGCTGGGCTGGCAGTAGCGGCGGAGCCGTACGCCGTCCCTGAACACCCCTTCTGGGTGGGGGATGAGGTCGGCTCCGTCGTCATAGTGGCGGGGGGCCGCCCGGATCCCCGTCGGTCTCCCTTCTGGAGAGGGGCGCGGGATTCGTGGCGGTGCAGTGGGGGACATCGCGGTTGTCGGGATCTACATCTCGCAGAACTGTGGCCTCGATCACTTTCGGGGGTTCCTGGGTGGGCTGAACAGCTGCATCGCGCGGTGCAGCGACCGCCCAGTTCTCGTTCTGGGAGACTTCAATGCCCATGCGGTATCGTGGGGGAGTCCCAGGACGACCACTAGGGGTGGCGAGGTGTTAACCTGGGCGGCCGGCCTGGATCTCCGGTTGATTAACCGGGGATCCACGCCGACGTGCGTGCGGCCACAGGGGGTCTCGGTCGTCGACCTGACATGGGGGACTCCATCGGCCGCGTGTCGGGTGTCGGGATGGAGGGTGGCCGAGGAGATAGAAATCGCCTCCGACCATACGCCCATTATCATGGACGTGTGGCCCACCCTCCACGCGCGGGATTCCCGACCGGGCCGAGTGGACCGACGGCCGGGATGGGCTTTGAGGAGACTGGACTGGGACATGTTCGGGGCCGCTGTCGTCGCGGCGACCTGGGCGGGGCCGGCCCTGTCCGAGCTGGCGCCTGCGCACTGGGCGAGGCGGCTGCGGGAAGTAATGACGACGGTGTGCGACACCGCCATGCCCCGGAGCCGGTTCGCCCCTAGGAGGGCGGTTCACAGTGGGCAATTTGGACGAAATCGGATTCAAAATAAAAAAACTTTCGATAGAAATGACGTAGAGCGATGAAATTTTTTTAAAATGAAAGCAGCAACTTTTTAGAATATGGGAAAAATAGAGAGATTGTGGTACGAACGTTTTTTAACCTCAAGAAAATTCGTTAAACGCGCACATATTCAAGAAAATGTTTAGTTTTTCCAATACCACGCGCGGGAAAAAATTTTTTTTTTAACATGCTATACATCATTTCCCATAGATTTTTTCACGCTGATTTCAAATCTGGTCTGAAAATTTACCTACGACCTCAGGATTTTGCAAAAAATAGATTTTTGTGACAAAAACTAATGAAATCATTTTTTCGTTGAAATGATTGGATGGTAATAATCTCTCTATTTTTCCCATATTCTACAAAGTTGCAGCTTTCATTTAAAAAAAATTTCATCGCTCTACCTCATTCCTATCGAAAGTTCCTTGATTTTGAATCCGAATTCGTCCAAATTTCCCACTGTGCGGCGTACTGATGGTCCGCCGGCATTGTGGAGCTCCGGCGTTCTTGCAATGCCGCGCGGCGCCGGTACGGCCACGTTGTAAGAAAGTAAGGTGGTCCGACTCCGCTACCCCCACGACAGAATTCTTGTGATCTAAAGTAATTAGTTCCAGTATAGCCGGTTAGGCGCTCTAGTGAGACCCACGTACAATTTATCTGTACATGATCGTTTCATTCTTTTTATGCATAGGGTACTACGCACACACATAAAGAAGCAACTTTCACCGATGGTACGCGGGTCTCACTAGAGCACCTAACGGGCTATACCGGAACTAAATACTTTAGATCACAGGAGTGGGGATGGAGTCGGACCACCTTACTTTCTTACACCGTGGGTACGCCTGAGCACGCAGGAGGCGCGACGACGAGGAGGTGACGGCGGGGCTCGGCGGGGAATACCGAGCCGCGCTCGGGGTTCTCCGCAGGGCCATCGCGCGGGCCAAGGCCGACGCGTAGTCGGAGCTCGTCGGCATGGTGGACTCCGATCCTTGGGGGCGTCCGTACAAGCTTGTCATGAACAAGCTGCGCGCGTGGGCGCCTCCGGTGACAGAGTCGATGGACCCCCACCTGCTCGAGGAGGTGGTGACGTCCCTCTTCCTGCGAGAGAGGGGACAACTGCGCCACTCCCATTGGGAACAGGAGCCTCTCTCCTGGTCCGCAGAGTGGGAGATGTCGGCCGGCGAGCTGGGTGAGGCGATGGCCAGGGCGCGACGGGTGGGCCGCAAGGCTCCAGGCCCGGACGGGGTGCCGGGATGCGCGTTGGTCTTGGCCCTGGAGGGGGGACTCGCGGCCGAACTCATGCAGCTGTATAACGGCTACCGGCCTATTTGTCTCCGGGTACCGGCCTATTTGTCTGCTGGACGAGGCGGGGAAGTTGTTCGAGCGCGTACTCGTTGAACGCCTCGTCCGGCGCCTGTCGGCGACAGGGATCCCCGATCTGAGCGGGGTGCAATTTGGCTTCCGAGAGGGTCTCTCGACCGTCGACGCTGTTCGGCGGGTGAGGGCTCTCTCGGAGGCCTGTACGAGGGGGGTGGGCGGTGTCGCGTTGGCGATATCCTTGGATATCGCTAACGCGTTTAACACCGTTCCCTGGGACCGAATAATGGAGGCCCTGGTCTTCCACCGGGTGCCCCCGTATCTCAGGATGGTGCGCAGGAGCGTCGTGCGCGCTACCCTTACACTCGGTCACCAACGGCGTCCCCGGAGGCCGTCGGGCATCTCGGGCGGGGGCCGGATGCCCATCGGGCGGCCTAACAGGGGGGAAGGCACCGCGTCGTCCGTTGCGTAGCGCCTTCGGATAGAGCAGGTACGGGAGGGGGCCGCGTCCCCCCACAGGGTGGTATGCTAAGGCGGGGGCACACCGGATTGATGTGCGCGCGCGGAACACGGTTGCCCCCAGGAGCCTAGAGACGGACGGAGAGGAGTTAGTGGGTATACTCGGCATTGCACTCACTTGCCGAGGAGTCCCACCTCCTCGAAAAAAAAGACTATCTACTACCTCAGATGAAAGTCCGCCGCCTCTATATGGAGGTGGTGCGGTCGATTGCCCTATATGGGGCACCCGTATGGCACCGCTCGCTTGGGCGCAGCGAAGCACTCTTGGAAAGAGTACGACGCCAGCTGGCTCTGCGGGCCATACGGGATTACCGCACCATCTCCGCCGAGGCGGTGGGACTCCTCGCCGTGGTTTCGCCCTTCCATTTGGTGGCGGCGGAGCGAGTAAAGCTATACCGCATCGACCGCTCCTTCCGCCGCCGCCGGGGGTGGTTCTCATGTCCGAGGAGGAAGAGGAGTTCGAGTTCCAGATTCGTCAGGCCCGGGCGGACGTGTTTGCGGAGTGGGTGGCGCCCTTGGCGCCCTCCACACGTCCGATTGTCCGGCCCCTCCTGCCAATATTTGATATATATGGTTGACCTTCCGCCTCACACAGGTGCTCCCCGACCACGGTTGCTTCGGAGAGTACCTGCACAAGATGGGGCAGGAGCCGACTGCGCAGTGCCACCACTGCGGCGAAGATGTCGACACGGCGCGGCACACGTTGCAGGAATGTCCAGCATGGGCAGAGCCGCGTCGTGTCCTTAGAGCCGCAGTGGGCGGGTGGGACCTCTCGCTGGCGGCCGTGGTCGACCATATGATCAGCAGCGAGAGGTCATGGATATCGGTGGCCTCCTTCTGTGACGTCGTAATGACGGAGAAGGAGGCCGCCGAGCGGGCCCGGGAAGGAGACCCGGGCTCGGCGAGGAGGATGTGGGCGCGGGGGCGACCCCGGGCCGACGTGTGCCCCCCACGAGGGGGTTAGCGAAGGAAGGGAGGGCGCGGAGGTTTCCCGCGCGCCAACTGGTGCTCCCGGAAGAGGGGAGCGGAGTGGGGTTGGCGCGGGGAGACTCCCTGCGTCCTGATTTGCCCCCATCATTGGGGGCGGTGGATTCGGGGGCTCGTAGTGCGAGCTAACCCGGGCCCCCGGGGGGAACATAGCTCCCCCCGTGTTGGGACGACACCCCCGGGAGTATTCTCGGTGTGTGTGGGGGGGGGGTGTCGGTCCGTCCCTCCCCTAGGGGAGGGGGATCCGTGGGGGGTGGGGTAGGAATGGTCGGGACGTGCCGGATCGCGCCTCCGACGGCCCTTCCTTCCTTCGGAGCTGGTTCCTCCGGGACGTCGGTTTTCAGCGGGGCACGAAAACACCGGGAGCTGTAGGCGGACCGAGCTGGGGCTCGGGAAGCCCAATCCGTAAACTCCAGAGATGGGGACACCGGGCGGGTCCCTCCGGCCGGGGTCTTACAGCGTAGGCAATGGGCTCGCCCCCTCTTTCAATACTCGCGGGAACCAGGCACCTCCCCCTTTAGCTTAGGTGGGCGTGAGGTTTTAGTGGGTATTCCCTAGGGGTACCCCCTCTGGAGTGTCCGGTCTAGGCCGATCCGCGTCGTGTCCTGAGAGCCGCGATGGAAGGGTGGGACCTCTCGCTCGCGGCCTTGGTCGGCCACATGCCCGCGAAAGAGAGGTCGTGGAAGGCGGCGCTTTCCCTCTGTGAATTTGCAATGATGCAGAAGGAGGCCGCCGAGCGAGCCCGGGAGGCGGACCCGAGCTCGGCGAGAAGGGTGTTTGCGCGGGGACGTCCCTCGTGCCGACGGGCGCTGCCTATACTCTGCACCATGACTCCACTTCATATACGCGGCGTACCGTAATTAAACGGATTGGCATGGAAATATAGGGTATTGGAAATCGTGACCATACTGTGTAAACACCCGGTATGGCTACGTATGACGCTCTGCAGCGCGTGGCGTCACTGCTTGCATGCGCTGTGCATTGGGAAGGGCGCGTACGGAGTGGGAATACCACCAATCAGGGCGAAGATGCGCAGCGACGAACGAAAATCGGTTTTCACGCGGTACGGTTCTTTCGTGGTGCGGAGTGTAGAAGGGGGTGATGAGTGGGTCGGTGTGGGACACTTCCTCGTGCACGTCTGTGCCCCCAGGGAGGAGGGCGGCGGAGAGGATGGCGTCCCGGGGCGACTTCCCACGGTTGTCCCAGTGGGGGGCGGAGGATGTAGACATCGGAGTGTGAGCTGTCCCCGGCCCTCGGGGTGGTCGTCACCCGCCGACCTACTCTTTGGTGAGGGGGGTGTCAATCCGTTCTTCCTTAGCTTTGAGGCTCGGAGAGGGGGTGGCGTAGGAGTAGGGTAGGGAAGGCGGGGGCGTACGGTACACGCCTCCGACGATTCTCTCTTACTGGTGCCGGCATCTTCTTGCCCTGGTTGTGGCGGCTACCTTCGGGTTACTCGCTCCAGGCGGGGCACGAAGACGCCGGGAGCCGTGGGTAGACCGAGCTGGGGCTCGGGAAGACCAATCCGGCGGCTCCAGGAATGGAGACCGGGCGGATCCCTCCACCCGGGGTCTTATAGAATGGGTAGTGGGGAGAGGCTAAACCCCCCCCCCCCGGTAGTATGATGACTGCAAGGTGTCCTATTGAGTACTCGCGTGATCCCGGAACCTCCCCTTTAGCTTAGGTGGACGTGGATTTTTATTGGGTAGTCTTCGAGGACGGGATCGTCTTTGGTGCTCCACTCCCCTAGGATAGTCCCACATAACCCCGGCTTCCCCCAGGAAGTCGGGGTATGCGTAATGCATTATCTCACGTAAAAAAAGACTAACAGACAATTCGGCGGAGACGGAGAGAGAGCGAAACCCCCTCTCTACGAGGAGGCAAGCTGCTGGAGGACGTCCCCCAAATGAGGGGAATTGTGGGCTCGTCGGTCCCCACTGCGGAGCGAACACAGAAATGGTGGCGGTTGACGGAGTTGATCCCCCCACCGCCGCCATGGTGGCGCGGGGTGTCATGTACGATCAGTACGGAGGGTGTTATGGGGGTCACCCCCAGGGGTGAGACAGCCGTGCGGGCAGAGGGAGTGGCTAAATTGCTCCTCCTATCAATTCGGCCGGCTGGTTGCTTGTTTCCGGGGCGTTTACGGGAGGTAGGGTGGAGAAGTCGGGGCGTGCCGGTACTCGCCCCCGGCGACCTTTCACCGCCAGCAGTGACTTCCTTCCTCGGCCGGGGTTGGAACCTACGGGACCCTTTCCCCCGAGCAAGGTAGGAAATCGTGTCGCGAGCTGGAACTCGCGGCGCCCAGCCGAGCGGTCCTCCGGGAAGGGGGACACCGGACCCGCGCGGTGTCCTCCTAGAATAGGAAGGGGGGAGGCGTTACTTCCCTCCGTCGTGTCATTGTTGGGCGATGCGCGGCGAGTTGTTTTTGATACAAGTTCCTCGCCGTCTCCCGCTAGCTCAGGGAGGTTACCGGGTTGGAGTTAGTGGATATATTCCCTCGGTGGGGGGTGTCAAACTCAAGAATTGTAAATGTTATTGTTTGTGTTTCTTCATGAATAAGCAAAGGACTCAAGCGCGTATAATTCCATAACGCTATTTCCGAGCGCTTCAAGTACCTACAACTCGAAACTTCAAACTGTTATATCTCATCATGGAAGTATCTGACAAAAAAATGTTTCAGACAAAATTGACTTGTTTTTTCCTGTAGAATCTAAATATGTAACATTTTATAGGGGGTTCCATTTAAAATTACAAAGGTACCTCCCCTCCCTCGTTAAAGGGGAAGGGAGACCACTTCACGTTTATGTAGTCAGAGAGGCCAGTCAGTTCCATGCAATTTAAGACTAAGAACTTTAAAATCGATGGCATAGTTTTCGAGATATTGAGCTGTTCAGAGTTATGTGGGCCACCCTGTATATTCGCTCGCGGTGAAGCGGGGAGAGACGAGGGGCCTTTGTCTTCGCGGACTTAAGTTCGATACCCTAATGATGTGTCATTGGTTTTTCGCGGCGTCGGTTCTTTTTGCGCTTCGTTGTTTTTGGCCACTACAACTTTTTAATACATCAATCGATGCAATTGGATATTCTTTATAAAAAAGTTTTAATCTATCTATATTGAAAATTTAGTAGTTTAGGAGGTATTTTGATATAAATAATTCCAAGATACCATTACTGTCGCATTAAGACGTTCGCTATTATTCCTTTCAGAAAATGTTTAATATAACGACCATTTGTATCACGGCATTCTTGAAGTAGATGCAGTCAATTTTTTAACGTAAAGTATTTTACGTACCGGTTGATATTTTACAACATTCAGTAACAATTCTTTGTTTCATATCAACCACTGCAGTCGGAGCTTCAGCGTAAACTTTATTTTTCAAATGGCCCCATATGAAAAAGTCAAGGGACGTAAAATCGGGTGATCGTGCTGGAAAATTGTTAAAATAAAGTAGTCAAATTGTATGTAAAACTCACATCCGGGAATATCGGGTCGTCGCCTGTGACACCCTATTCTCAACCAGAACCTATATTTCATATAGGAACACTTTGTCGTAAGATTAGGAGGACCACCCGCTTTTCCTCTGAAACTATTTCTATATAAGATAAGGAAAAGCGGCCCTTTTTCCATCCGATAAGATAAGAACACTCGGTTCTATCTTAAAACTATTTTTTAGATACAGTAAGATAAGAACACCCTGCTTTCTCCGAAGCGATAAGATAAGAACGCCCGGTTCTTCCCCATTCGTCAAGACATGGGAAAGAACCCCCACACTCGCCCAAAATCCATGTATATAAGCACCCTCGAATAAAGCAAGAAGTAGTTGTCATACTAAAAATCTCTCAGAACGCATTAAGTCTGTCCTGAGTCCTCCAAGAATAAGATACGTCTTATTCTAACAAACTCCGAAGTCCTAGTAGTGTTCGCGTTACCACCGCACACCGTGACACGCGTCGGCGCGGCGTCGCTTTGGCTGTTACAGTGTAACAAATTGAACAAGTCTAATGGAGTGTGCGCCAGAAGTCGAAATGACGATCGGAAGTTAAAATGACGATCGGCACGAGACGAGAGCGGGGAAAACGTTAGTTGCACGTCCACCCAGAGTCAGTTCGACAAAAAAGTCGGTTTAGGCACGACATACCTGGTATATGTAATAAGTTCACCGTTCTAAGTTTTTTTTATATTAAAGTTCCTTTATTCACTAACGCTGTGCTTTATGATAAGAACAGCGCCATTTGTATCATATCCTCAACAAACATGAATGCGACCTCTGCTTCTAATCCAACGATTTGGAAATACTGGATTTGATGCGTTTCTTGCCATTAAAGCATAATGTGCAGGAAATTCATCTTGTTGTATCCACATTGTTAGACGAATATGTAGTGGTACATCCTCCAGTAACGTCGGTAAAATTTCTGTTATGAAGTACTCATATTTCGATCCAGTCAGTGATCTATCGACAAAATATGGACCAATTGTACGAGTTCCGAGTATGCCAGCCCATACGTTCAGACTCCATCGGTGCTGATGGTGGATTTGCCTAAAATAATGTGGATTCTTTATCGACCAACTAAATATCTCTTCAGGTTATTGTGATGCAAAAAATATTTGTTATGTAATGTGCATGGTGTCAATGGACCAAATATCTGGCAAAAATTTTTTTTCCGAAGATCATTTTTTTGCAGTTATCAAGATCATCTGTGTTTTTTCATACATAACTACATTTTTTTATTGCGTCGTGTAACTGCTCGAAAAATAGATGCAGATATGTATAATAACATGACCTTGAAATGACCTTGATCTTCGAAAATTAAAGTTTTACCTAGAACTGATGTCGAATATCTGCGGCCACGACTTCTGATTTGGAAATTTTACATCCAAAATATGTTTGACAAGGCGTAGAATGATATCTACGGATATCTAGTGGTACATCATGTACAAGCATTTGTAACTCATTTTGCAAGAATGTTGCATACTTTTCTACATTTAAAGTACCGTTTACGAAATAAGGACCAATTATTTGATTATTTAAAATGCCGCACCAGATGTTTACATACGACGGTCTTTGTTTATCCACGTAGCCAATGTGGATTGTCAATTGACCAATAATGCATCAGTAAATACTTCTCTTTTAAAAAATGATTCGTCATTTTCATATTGCTGCAAACCCCACCGAGGAAAATTCATACGATTTACAAAATCTGTTCCATGAAGGTCCTGATGTAATGATAAGTGATAGGGATGAAATTTTTCTTCTTGAAGTATCTGTATTATGCTTGTTTCAGAAACTCCAGTTTCATGCTCAAGTTGTCTTAAACTCACATGTGGATTTCGTTAACTTTATCTACAATAGTTATTTTGCTTCTTTCGTTCCTAACCGTTCTGCTTCTTACACTTTTTCTCACAATACTACCAGTTTCACGGAAATTACTGATCACCTTTGCATAAATACAACGTGATGGACAATTACGGTCTGGAAATTTATCTTTGTACATTCGAACCGCTTCCCTTAAACAATGATCAGCTTTACCGTAAATGAATACCATATCAACTTCCTCTTGCATTGAGTAATTCATTTCTAACAGTACGTCGATACACTGATAGATAAATTGAAACTGATCGGGATTTCAAACCGTTAGGTATCATCAGTATTGCGACAGTAAAGATGTTTATTTACATTTATTGATTGTAGAGTCTTGGTCAAAGCCTACGATTTCGATAGACATCAGTTCTAAGTAAAACTTTATTTTCGAAGATGAAAGTCATTTAAGGTCATGTTATTTTACATATCCGGATGTATTTATTGATCAGTTACACGATGCAATAAAAAAAAATGTAGTTATAACTCCGAAAATGACCTTCGAAAAAAAATATTTTTGCCAGATTTTGGTCCACTGACACCATGCACATTACGTAACAAATATTTTTTGCATCGCAATAACCTGAAGAGATATTTAGGTAGCCTTACTTAAAAGGACCACCCTGTATACCCATCTACTTTTTATCGTTTTCATTCCCTCTTGTCGTTGTATTAGTTTTCATACACCATGCTGTTTCATCGTGTTAAGTACCTGTTTCATGGCCTCTTCCCAATTCTCTGATTCTTTTGATCTTATCGCTTCCGCATAATTGTTCAACAATCGCGTGCCTTGTGTATTGATAAAATTCACCTGCTCGTTTCCTTCCTGTATTCTTCCAGATCGCCTTCCTCCCTCTTCTTCCAAACGTCTCTCTCTTTCTACTAACTGTTTTTACTAACTAACGGTTTCGCACCGGGTTCGTCTGCGTGTTTCTCCCAGTGACTCCCCAATTTCGCAATTGGTTCTCCATTCCTAGAGGTTCCCTGATTCCGCATCAGGTTCATCCTCGACGTCTATAATCCTAGCGGCTTCCTGATTTGGCGTCAGGTTCGTCCGCGAACGTAACTAACAAATTAAAACCATATTCCTGTGGTAATAACCCTTCGCTGGCCTTTCGCTCTGCTCGCAGCCCTGGCTCGTAACACATATCGAAGATACTTCCAACGGCGTCTGTTGTTACACCATTGTAAAAACATTTTTTAACTATGTTAAACTATTTTTAAATAATTTTTCGGAAAAATATTTTTGCAGTACTTTCGGCCTCTAATCATGTACGGGCTGTAAGACTGCTCTACTTAATATTTCTTTATATGGAATAAGTGCACCGACTTGACTATCATGTCTTTTATTTTGGGTAGTTATTGTCCTTGAAATCGTAGCTATAGTGATGAGATGTGTTCTTTTGCGTAACCTGTAAATAAGATTAATTAGTTTGGTAACACAAAATGTACACCTGAAGTATCATGTGTGATAATTATTAAAAATAAGTATTTTTAATGATACTTCATGTATAAGGATTTTATGTTACAAAAATAACACTGTCCAACAAAATTAAACTTTTTTCGAGTTTTGCAATACCTGTTGGGTGATTCTTATACACTTTGTCATCCTAAAACCGAATCTGAAAGTAGATTTGCTCCATCACGCAACGTTTTCGAAAAATATTGGTTTTTGTAAAAATGCCCGATTTTGATACGAAACGACGTGTTACACAAAAACTAAACACGCGAGAAAGTTAAAATTTGAGTCAAGAGATAGAGGGGACTCTCCTCTACATATTCATATAGTCAATTATATTTTTATGTACTTCCTAATAGTTGTAAATGATTGTTAAAGTTTGAAAATGTGCCGACGGAGGTACTTTGTACGCTCTATTTTTGTATTTATGTGAAAAATCCTTTATCTAGCAGGAATTTACTATACAGGAATGCATTCTACAGACATTTCTGGTAAAGAAACCATTCACGAAAAGTATTTGGTTCCCTTAATGTACGAGAAGGATCAGAAAATGTTGATTGACAGCGTGTGCGCGACGCGTTCGCGCCAGACGGCCATTGCAGCCTTTTCGCGACTCGTCAGGGCCGTCGCTATGCGTAGTCGACGTTGGCACCACTCAAGTATGTCTTTGCTTACTATGCTTAATTAAATACATTTTTTTTGTCTTTTTGGGTGCCAATCACTACAAAAGATTATAAAAATACGAGTTATATTCACATTTCATTGTGGAAATGCTTAATAAAGAAAATTGACCGCAGCAATGCGGTGACTGGAAAATTTTATTTTCAGTAATTGTTGTCTTATCTTTATAATTGTAATACCAATGGTCATTCAAGATTCTTCCGATTAAAATAAGTCCAAACACTATGTAAATGGGACTATTTTTAACGATTTTATTGATCGAAGTACATAATTAAGACATAGATCGCTCTATATTAAATCGATAAAATCTCGCGGAAGTGTATAAATCAGCCGGACTGTTTTTGTTATATTCATGACGAAATTATTTTAAAATCAAAACAAGGAATACAATTCCAGCATTAATCTTTCATCAAGATATTTGAACAATGGAAAAACGTTACAAAGGAAAAGACTTATGTGCGGATGCTTGCTGATTACTGCTGGACACTTATTATTGAAAATCGGGATACCAGGAACAAACGTCAAGCAAGGCGGAAACATTTTAAATTTGTTTACATCAGAAATAGGTAAGTTTTTGTATTCAATTTTCTTTATTAAGCATTTCCACAATGAAATGTGAATATAACTCGTATTTTTATAATCTTTTGTAATGATTGGCACCCAAAAAGACAAAAAAAATGTATGTAAATAGTAAGCAAAGACATACATGAGTGGTACCAGCGTCGACTACGCATAGCGACGGCCCTGGCGAGTCGCGAAAAGGCTGCAATAGCCGTCTGGCGCGAAAAGGCTGCAATGGCCGTCTGGCGCGAACGCGTCGCGCACACGCTGTCAATTAACATTTTCTGATCCTTCTCGTACATTAAGGGAACCAAATACTTTTCGTGAATGGTTTCTTTACCAGAAATGTCTGTAGAATGCATTCCTGTATAGTAAATTCCTGCTAGATAAAGGATTTTTCACATAAATACAAAAATAGAGCGTACAAAGTACCTCCGTCGGCACATTTTCAAACTTTAACAATCATTTACAACTATTAGGAAGTACATAAAAATATAATTGACTATATGAATATGTAGAGGAGAGTCCCCTCTATCTCTTGACTCAAATTTTAACTCTCTCGCGTGTTTAGTTTTTGCGTAACACGTCTTTTCGTATCAAAATCGGGCATTTTTACAAAAACCAAAATTTTTCGAAAACGTTGCGTGATGGAGCAATTCTACTTTCAGATTCGGTTTTAGGATGACAAAGTGTATAAGAATCACCCAACAGGTATTGCAAAACTCGAAAAAAGTTTAATTTTATTGGACAGTGTAATCGAACACTTTTTATCGTTTAAACTTTAAACACTTGTTTACATAAATAAATTTTTATTATTTAAACAATTGTTTAAACAAATAAATTTGTATTATAGAAACAAATTTTACACCAGTACATTTTTATTACTTAAACGCTTGTTTACACAAATAAATGTTTATTATTGTTCAGGATTCAAACTGTGGAATTCGGTGCCTATTGTCTGACAGGCGACCGCTATTTCATACGGTCTTTGTCGCGTATGTCAACACGCGGCAAGAGCGCGTGTCGCCGTTGCTCGACACCGCGTAGCAACTTCAAATTGAGACAAACAAGGATCGTCCGATGTGCGAGCTCCAATCACGGTGCTCCACATTCGACGGTCTTTGTTATTTAAGGCACCTGCGTATGCCTTCTCGCTCTCTTAACGTTCTGAACGCTCATCAATCGCAAGGTATCGCTCTAAAACGTTTGCTCGTCTGTCCGCTCTCGTCTCGATAAGTAGAGATTCTCATCTCTCGCGCTCTGAGACTCTCGCGATTTCGCATTATTCGGTAGCAATATTCTCGCGATCTCCCGCGCCGCGTTACGTGCACTCTGCTTCGCGTCAAGACTTCCGGCGTCCGCGTAGAAGATTTCCGTCTCGCGGCGGCACGCGTTTCGTGCCGCTCAAGATTTCCTCTTCGCGATCCGACGGCAGAAGTTTGCACGCGCAAGATCTCCGTCCGTTCGCCGGCTCGCGACTCTCGTTCGCGTGTTCTCTCTCGCGCTCGCGAGTGCCTCGCACCTCGTGCGTCGTACAACCAGAACCAACCGAATAAAGTGCAATTTTTCCGAAAAAGGAAAGGTTTGATTCTCCTGTCTCTCCTTGCCTCCTCGCGCGCTCATTTCTGAGTGGTCCCGGCCCCCAGGCGACTCCGACCTTCGGTCGACGCCAAACAATTATTTAAACAATTATTTAAACAAATAAATTTTTATTATTGAAACAAATGTTTACACCAGTACGTTTTTATTACTTAAACGATTTTTTACACAAATAAATTTTTATTATTTAAACAATTGTTTAAACAAATAAATTTTTATTATTGAAACAAATTTTTACACCTATACATTTGTATTATTGAATCAAATGTTTAAACCAGTACATTTTTATTACTTAAAGAAGTGTTTAAACAAACACATTTTTATTACTTAAACAATTTACGTCACGTTTTGCAGTGAGTAAAAGTCTTTATAATAAAAGGAAATGTCATTGGGTTTCACCATTGGTACTCTTCTGGGTGTTAAGTTATGAAGACAATTTTATAAAGAATTCTTTAGATCAGTGATTTTGTTTTCTCAGAATTGCAAAATTGACCGTATTATTTGACTCTAATTGTTGATTCCAAATTTTTAGTTTTTGTTCAAAGGCCTGTAGCTATAGGTAAACGACGTGTGTTCGGTTTCCTACGAAGTACTTTATTAAATCTACTGAGTATGTTGAGACGCAACGCAATGCAGGACCCACGAAAGGGTCTCTCGAACCTGACACCGAGTCCCAACCACTTCGATCACCCTTGTTAGAGGCAATAAATTAACCTAAGAGTCGAAGACTCTTAAGACCCAAACGACGAGACTCGTCCCATTTTCTCCGCGAGTTTCCGGCACATAACCATGTAAGACAGCGTCTGGACAATTTCTAACCACTCACCCCCAATTTTCTCCCACTACCATTAACCACCTCCACCACCAATTTCACATCTCTTAAATACCCATCTCTGCGTGCGAGTCCTCAGTCTTCAGTTTATATTCCATCAGTCTTCAGCTAGCCCTCATTTAAGTCACACCTTTTGTACAGCCGATATAATTAAAGTAAGAGTTATCGTTACCAACAAGTTGTACAATTTCTATACTACTCAAAACACCTCACCATCAAAAAACTACCTAGCACGGTTTTAATTAACCAAGCAGGAGTGACAGATGAGAGAAAGGTCGACTTAACGTAGGTAAGGCGCGTGTACAAAATCTAAACCGCTCTCTCGGGTAGTCGCTATTTATATTTTCATCGGGAAAGGCGTTACCTTTTCCGAAGGTACCGGGGTGGAGCCTACTACTTTGAGGCCGTCGGAGCGGTAGTTTTATTTTTTATTGCTTCCGCCTGTTCGGCGGGCGAAGGGAAATCCCTGTCGTTCGATTAGGCGACTATAAACATTTTGGGACTTTTCTTGACCGCGCTGGCCGCGTGGCCAGGCGGTCGCGTAGCAGTGCACGGCTGGCGATGCTTCTGTTATTGCACACGTGAAGCCAATAAAGAAGTAAAGTCATTTTTGACTTTGCAGATGCCGAGGGCGGTTTTATGGCCTAGTCCTTGACGTCTGTAAGCGGACCGTCCTAATGGTTATTACGGTCGCCAACCGTGTGCCGCTACAGGCTTTTATTTTATCAAACATTTCAGTGACAAGTTTGTTTTCCCCTTGAAGTTTTATGTTTAATTCATTCAAGTGTTGCGTAATATCAACACAAAATGCAAAATCACACATTCAGACAGTCTCTTTGTCATCAAATTGTGGAAACGGGTTGTCTTTCATCTCTAAGAACAGTTTAATTTCGTTTTTTAAATCATATACAGCTTAAGCATTGTACCACGACTTAACCACCGAACTTCAGTGTTAAACAGAATATCGCCATATTCGCTTTCCATATCTTTTAAAAATTCTTTAAACTCACGATGGTGTTGTATACCCGATAACCCTAGGCTCTAGTTAAACACCAACGCATCATGATAATCATGCCATAGACACGTCAGCCAAAACCCTTGAATCATCAGAACCAAACAGACCCTTAGACTTTGTCTCTTCCACGTCATCCTTTCCACAACAAGCCTTTTCTACTCCCTTCCACATTTTCCTCTCAAAAGCTACATATATATAGCAGCCCGTCGAAACAGAGTCAGAGCTTCTTCTTGCATATTTCAGTGCAGAAGGTTACATCGTTGTACCTTAAACTCGCCACCGTGTATACACTTAAATAAAACTCTTCTCGATTTTATTATAAACTGTTGTACTCGATTTCCAAACCCGGAATCCAACAATGGTCCTCGAGATCTAATCAAATTTACAATTTTAATAATAGGTGGAACTACATTAGACATTTTTAGAATTTTAGCACCCAAATTTTCTTGATGTAAAATACAATGCGAAATAAATATTTCACGGCCTGTTAAATTTTTAATATCTTTCGATAATAATCCCGACAAACCAACATTCATACTGGACATGGCTCGAGCTCCATCTGTACTTATTCCAACAATCTTTTCCATTGGGATATTTAATACATTCAGAACAGTTTTTGTTTCTCTGTATATATCGTCTCCGGTAGTAGTTCCTACAATAGGAACTAAAGGTGCAAATTCTTCCGTTACATTGAAATTGGAATCAGTTCCTCTTAAAAATACAGCAAGTTGTGCGGTATCATTTATGTCACAACTTTCATCCACAGCTAGAGAAATCCATTCTAACTTGGAAATATGTGTCCGCAAACTTTCCTCAATATTCTCTGATAGTTCGTCAATTCTCCTTGCGACTGTAAATCGCGACAAGCTAATTTTGGAAATTATATTGGGGAAGGCAGCATCTGCTATCGCCAATAAACATTCTTTCACAATTTCTCCGTCATAAAAGGGTTTCATCTTTTTTGCCAAAATTTGACTAACAAGATAACTCGCACGAACTACCCTATCTGCGGTGGATGCAGTACTCTCAAGTGAATTTCGCAGCTTTAAATTTAAACTTGCTTGTAATTCATCCACCATGTCTTTGCGTAACTGTTCTTGCATGTTTACTATCATAGTGTCTCTTAATGTTATATTTTTTCAACACAGATATTTTTTCACTGCATATCAAACAAACAGCACTTTCATTGATATAAGTAAAAAAGTAATCGTACGTCCAACTATCGATAAACTGCCGATGTTCATTTTTAATTTTACGTTTACCAGAATTCGAGCTCATGGCAAAATATGAAAATACTCGACCGTTATGCGAAGAATGTGTTTTCTGGCGCACTTTAGCGAAGACTGTCGAATACTAGAAAACATAGCCGAGAAGCAACAACAATGTATCGCAAATCGTGGATGAAGGCCTGCGGGCCACCGCGCCGCAGCGCGCCGTGCCGGGTTCCGGCGGGCCGCAGTCGGTATGCTACTGGGCCAGATGCGGCCCGCGGGCCGCACGTTGCTCATCACTGCTTTAGATTATGTATTATGTACAGATACACGTATATAGGCATTGCATGTAATACATTTTTCTGTCTACGGTTCTGAATTGCCGACTCTGTAGAACATGCTCTGGTACGGCAGCGGACTCTATCGAAATGGAACGGTCAGCTAGTGAAATAAAATTCGTTGATGAACTTCGAAGGAAACGTTTCAATACTGGCACCGTCTAACTTATCGGATTTGTGGCGTGTTTAGACTTGTTTTCATCAGCAAACTATTTGCAATCGATTAATAATGTTCCCATGACAGAATTATGAATTGTAACAAACATTTTATTGTTATTAATAAGTGATGGTGAAACGCTTACATTGTTGTCTCCAGGCGGCACATGATGCGACGCTCCATATGGTCGCGATTCAGTATCGGAGGCAACATTGTAACCAGTGGCGTATTGGCGTTTACCAACTAAATCTAATATTATTTCTTCTTAACGTTATCATAACGATATCATTACCTACCGATTGAAAATGTTTTCCTGAACAAAATAAGCCCAAACACGGTACAAATCGGATAATAATATCATCGGGTTGTGCTGCCTTCTTCTTGCGTCTTCGGCCACGCGGCCGTGTTTGCATGCTGTCCTTTTCTATCTACGTTCGCCGCAGTCGAAGCGGCTACAATTATATGCATATATATGTGCAATCACAGCCGACGATCCCTGCCGAATGATTTCGAGAGTAGAAGAACGAAACATCTGTTACTTTCTTTTTGGCTGAAGGTGTGCGTTGTTTTCAACAAATGCTATCTTTTCATAGAAGGAAACTTTTTAAAAATTTGCAAAAAATGAGGATATAGCCCCAAGTGTCCTCTTTACAGACCTGTTTTTTAAAAAGATGAGCATTTTAAAATTAACGAAATTAAAATTATCTGAAGCGAATGCTGCATCGCGATATACAGCCTTGGACGGCCGGACACTATGCTGTAAGAGATATCAGGATGAAATTTGCAGTAAAATTCATTGAAACATTATGCCTATCCATTGATAATTGTCGCCATAAATATATATTTGCAGTAATAATTTTTTAATTCATTGTTTCAATTTTATTGCCTTAAAATAATATTGCAAATGGTTAACTTGTTATTTATTTAGTACTGTTCCAGATAATTTAAATCATCGATGTCTTTGATTCTAAATTTCTGCATTTTCTAAAGAGTCGGTAATTCAGAACCGTAGGCAGAAAAATGCATTCATTACATGCAATACCTATGTACGTGTATCTATTATCTATACATAATGTAAAGAGTTCTTTATAAAATTGTCTTAATAACTTAATATCCAGCAGAGTACCGATGGTGAAATTCAATGACATTTCCTTTTATTATAAAGACTTTTACTCATTGCAAAAGGTGACGTAAATGGTTTAAGTAATAAAAATTTGTTTGTTTAAACAATTGTTTAAGTAATAAAAATGTACTGGTTTAAACACTTGTTTCAATAATAAAAATTTATTTGTTTAAACAATCGTTTAAGTAATAAAAATGTATCGGTTTAAAGATCTGTTTAAATAATAAAAATTCATTTATTAAACAGTCATTTAAATAATGAACATTTACCTATGTAAACATCTGTTTAAGTAATACAAATCTATTTGCTTAAACAATCGTTTAAATAATAAACATGTATGTGTTTAAACATTCGTTTAAATAATAAACATGTATGTGTTTAAACATTCGTTTAAATAATAAAAATTCATTTGTTTAAACTATCGTTTAATTAATAAATAGTGTTCGAATATTAATGAGAGTCACTATACCATAGTACGTACTTGCATATTACGACGTAAGTATTACGACTTGGCAACGTCGCTCGGTCTTTCATCCGAACTTCGAATACAATTTCGAATAAAAGATACATTTGATTTTCATTTATTCCTCATGCTCGTCTCGAATAGAAAATCGAATAAATCATCTTCCCTACATCGAGTATTCGAATAAATCTCAAGGCCACGCAGAAAATCGTACGTCGAAAATCAAAGATGCATTCTAAGTTGCGAGTATCTGCCGAAATTCACCGTCGAATACATGGGGGCGCTGCCACAAACTCTCGAATAAAAGTCAAAGATACTTTGCAACTCATCAGCTGTATCTTCGAATAAATTCTCTCTAATAAATTCTCGCCGCTAGAGGCCTCGAATACGCATAGCCGTTACTTCGCGATTCGGATGACCCACGGACGACAAATGAAAATCGTGAAAAGTATCCGACGGATAAACTGTGGTGAATATGTATCCGCGAGAGAAACGAGTTCGAATAAAAGATAGATTTCATTTATTTGTATTCGAAATTTTAAAATAAATTTTTGCCCAACTCTGTGCGACAGTAACAAATTGAGAGTGTATGTTCATAAATAAGGAAACAAGAAAATCAATTTGAAATATGATAATTAACATGTTTTTGGTTGCAGCGTTTGTTCTGGTATCTGTTAGACGACATATTTAAATGTTGGCAGATTTTCGTTGGGTCAATGTAGTATTGTCGTCGTCACATTAATTTACCGACTATAATAACTGTAGGCCCAACGTTGTATATTCGTTAGCAAATTGACATAATTTTTCGTCATAGGCCCTACGTTGGCGATTTATAGGTAAAACCACTAACTATATCCGAACTAACTCCCAACCGTTGGCCAGCCATAAATGCTACTAGGGTATATTACATATATGTTATCGTATCGCATCACAAAAACAGTAGGTTTATTAAGAATTTCATTTTTCGATCGACGCGACGCACTATTGTATTTTGTGTTTATCTATAGTACTTCTGCGACTTTGTTTTGTTATGGCAACCTGATTTCACGGTCGGTTTACAGTTCCGTTCCGGATGTATTGTACGTGCAAGTGCATGCTTCGTATGCTCTGTCATCTACGATTTTATAATTAGTCTCTCCAATATCCATCCGAATGTCGTAGTATTATATTACTGAATTCAAGTAGAAATTATTTAAAATCACATACGTCTATCGTAGGTGCGTTATCGTTGTTGTTCTTGTTAGAACTTAGCCGTTAGAATTACTGCAGGCTTCAATTACGTTGCGTGCAACATTTTCGACGCACAACACACGAAATTTAGAACATCTCATCTTTTTCAGAAATTGTGCAATGATGATGATATATTGTATACATATATGTATTAAAATAAAACGATGTTAAATTTGATACCGTTGTTCTATGGATAAATCTATTTCGGTAATCCTCACATACTTCATTTACTAATCCTGCTTACTTTTTTTGATGTTTAGTGCAGATAAAAGAGAAACGTAAAATCATATTTTGCAAGCTTTTTGTGAATTTGAGTATCTCGCGACATGCATCTTTGATGAGCTTAGCGCGCGATAGCAGTGTTAAATCAATATGAAACTGAGTTTCTATGGAGAAAATAAGGTAAATTGGTTCTGATTAAACCTTAGTTTCGTTACATGACCCGTTTCCTTTGTCATTAGAGATTTGTCTCTGACATGAAACTGTAATTACATAGTCGTAAGGTTTCGATATATTAGGTAATGGTATGTATGTATTATTGCTGAGGCACGTTATTCACTTATCTATCACGATCAATTTCAATAATGAACCGGTGCATTAGTAAATCAGCGAAGTATGTACTGTATGTGTACATATATCAATGAGTTTTCATAATTACGTAATATTAATGCGTATTTATAAAAATTACTTGCAGTTTAAAGTTCATTTCTTTACGTTGTAAACATAGTCAATATTAATTTCACGTACTTATCGATCACGTATACAATACACATATTTGTACTGTCCAAATATGCAGGTGTAGTTTCAAACCGATTAACGATAAATGTAATCAATAATAATTGCTAATTAACCGGCCATTGTCGAATATTTATTACTTTTTTTATCGAATGTAGAAAAATGTCGTTAATATTGTAAAAGTCTTAAATTAAATTGTTTGACGATAACGTTATTTGAACCGGTGTTACATCGTATGGAAATTAGAGAATACGTAGTATAGTTTCGTACTTACGTACAGCGCGGCAGGTGTATACGTGTATAGGTATATGTGCACGTTAGAAAGCGTGCCGCCGATAGGAATAATATCGATTCGTTGACGAACACCTGCAGCTTATCGTTGAATTATTTAAGCTCTTTCCTAGAGTGTAATGGCTACATCGTCTAGTTTTCCGAGCGACAGGGATTTTAGTCAAAATTCAAATTTCCTTGGTCTAATTCCTATCTTTATTAAATTGCCGTGTTTGTCAGAGAATGTTATAAAGCTGAATTATAAGGCGCTTCAAAGTAGAATTCTATTTGATAAGTGTATGTACACAAATATACATATGTATAATACAAACAAGAATCGGTTTACAGGCAAAAGTAATTATCGTTGTACCGTAGCAAATATACATACAGACAATAGTACTTGAACGTACGTAAACACTGATCTTACGACTCAAACGATTCATTTCTATTTTGCATTAGAATTTCCGAGTTTCTAATTATTTGAATGTTTCACAAATATAATACAGTAAAGAAACTGATACACACGCGAACCGTTGAAAGCTTATTGATGGTACAGAAATGATAACAAAAGACTTCCTAATTATTGGCTGAAACTGGGTGCATTAAAAAAACAAAATCCGAGCATTGCCAAAGAACCTATCTCTCACAATCATTCGTATAGCACGTGATGTGCTCCTCAGGTTAGATTGACATTCCGAAACTTGACAGTAGATGTGTAGACAGAGAAGACAGAGAGAGAGAGAGAGAGAGAGAGAGAGAGAGAGAGAGAGAGAGAGAGAGAGAGAGAGAGAGAGAGAGAGAGAGAGAGAGAGAGGGAGTGAGGATGGGGCGGCAGACGAAGAGAAAGGGAAAGAAGAGATCGTTGTAAATATTGTGACGTTGAACATTAAGCAAAATATGTTGTACATCATCACAGATATTTTCGCATTGAGAGACTAATTTACTTGTGATTCGTCCGTTCGATGATACATGATGTAAAATAACAGATCGATCTACTTTAATTTGTTATAAGTGATTATTGTTATAGAAAGAATGAAATGGAAACTGACCAGCTCCCGGTGGGAGGGATGCTTGCACTCTCGAAACATTTGAATTTTGTAGTAGAAAGATTACGATTTGTACGATCGCACCAAATGGAACCGAAAACACGGAACATAAAACACCGCAAAGCAGCATTGCGGCCGACGCGCAGCGCTCCACTCTAACTAAGGAGAGGGAAACGCTGTCAACGATCCTGCTAGGCTACCCCGGGCTGGCTAATCCAAATGCTCGTGCTCGTATTCGTGCTCGTGTTCCTGCTCATATTCATGCTGGTGAATCGTCGCGCCAACGCCAACTCACTGTTTCGAACATGCGCGTGGCGCGTACACCTTTCACCCGTATCTCAGTATCCCCGTATCTCCGTATATCCGTAACCACAAATTAATATAGTCAAATGCATAATATAGTGAATTTCCGATATAAGTCCCTATAATCTTCGCGTTTACGGTCCCCACAACTATCCATACCACCGCGGGGTATACCCCACGAGGGGCTAAGAAACTCGAGAGCCGCCGCCGCCGAAGAGTGTAACATAACACGGTCGGATATGTCGGTGTGAGACCAGAAGACCACTACTAATCCAATGACAAAACTTCTTTATTTTTCATTATTTTGATGAGACTTTCAGCAATATATTTGTGGCATTTTTCTGATTAAAATGATACCAAACTCGATATAATTCGGATCATATTTACACGAATTTTCTGTTAATGTAATTGCAATTAAAAGTAACTTTCATCGTTCATTACACAAGTAAATATTATCGGAAGTATATCATATTTGGTATCATTTTAATCAGACAAATTCTACAAATATATTGGAGAGTGTCTCGTAAAAAATAATGAAGAATAAAGAAGTTTTGTAATTGGATTAGTAGTGGTCTTCTGGTCTCACACCGATATACATGTGATTTGTAATTTATAGAGACGGTAGTATATGTAGTTCTATGTATAACAATCGACAACCTTCGTCCGCAATAAGCCATTATTCATTGATCGTATCAAAATATTTGCTGGGATTGTTGCAAAGCTACAGGTGGATTGTTTTTACTCATTGAATATTTTATTCTTTTTGTTCAATTTTTTTTCATATTTACAAATTTTCAGACATAGACTTGAGAAATAATGTTGCTGTTGACCTTGCTGCCATTGCAACGTTCAAGATCAGAAGGAAAAGAAGATTTTATAGATTTTACCTTTGCATAGATTTATTGAATAACATATTTTAAGCATTTGTAAAAATGTATACTATATTGTACTACACAACTTGATTTGTTTTATCTCAATTAGACTGGTTTCACTGATTGAATTCGTTAATATATGTAGCTGTGTATTCCTGTATACTGAACTTATTTGATCGTGACCACCTCTACTTATTTCTGGATTGTTTATTACCAGTAGTTTACATTGTCACTTAATGAGTAATCGCGTAAAATGGTTGAAGGTATTTAAAGGATATACACATAGTCGCTAGTAACTGGATAGATAAACCCATTGTACAAAATAATATGGCAAGAATATACTGTATTTTTCTTTTAATCATTATCATATGAATTATTACCGTTTAATCATTATTATTAGTTGCAGGTCAAGCTGCGATTGTTTCTCATTCTCAGAGGATGTACATGTTCATGTATGTGTGTCGTTGCAAACTTATTGTTACTGTTAATATTAATCTTAGTGATATCAGTACCATGGTTTATATTTCATTTTTTATTCTGTTCATTGTCGCCATTATCGGTCATCGTTGTTTCCATTATTATTACCAGCAGTATCATCATTGTTTTATTGTCAATATTATCAACACCGCTGTCAACATTGGAGGCATCGCATTTGATTTAACCCAGTAAGATCAAGCTATACTGGTACTAACGTAATTCATTGTTGTAACCTATTAATTAAATAGATGAGTATAATAGGTACTGCAATTGTACAATGTGACCCTATTATACATATCCATTCGCATCTTTGTTCTATCGGAAGTATAAAATCGTTGCACGAATGTACCCGCTTTTTCTCATAAAGGCATTATTATTTTCAGAGACCTTTGTCTACACATCCTTCTATGGGTGTACACACAAAAATGTGTACACACACACGCGCGCGCGCGCGCGCGCGCGCACACACACACACACACACACACACACACACACACACACGCGTATTTAGACATAATCATATAGTTGATATCTAAATATAAATGTATAAATATATCTATACATTTATGCACTTACATTGTGTAATTAATATTACGTATCAGCGCATATGTACAAGAGTATGTATTGTCTGCTGCTAGAAAGAAGTTACATGGGTTGGCACAGGAATAAGTGAAGACCCTACCTGATCATAAACTGATCTTTGATGTTGTCGTTTCGACAATCTTCGATAGCAAAATTATGTATGCCTAAACATCTATCAGGCCCACATTCGTTCCACATGACTTCTTTCCAGCTGTGAATAGTACATTCTGTCTCGAAAATCTCACTACTCCCCTAATAAATGAATCTCTACCAGGTTCCTCGATACGCTAACCGAATAAAATTTCAAAGATAAAAGATAAAAGGTTAAAATCGATCATCCTATGACATCAATACAAGGATTTTTTTTAACTTCCCTTTTTATTTTTGGACAGAAAATTCTACAATTTTCTAATATTTACTAATTCCCAGGTTTGCCATCTGGTAATAACGGTTGATACTCTACAAGTACATACGTATGTATATTAATTTATTATTATAAATTTCATTCTAGATTTGTTTTCGTTCTACTGACGGCAAACGGTGTGTTACTGAAACTATTAACAATGTTTCAATCATTCATATGTTACAAAAGTGTTGTAGTTTTAACAAACGTGAACTTTTAATTGCAATTTCCAATAAATACACACATCTAATTCTTCGTTTAGTTCTCCGTTTTCACCCTCTTCAATATACGAAACTATATAATGTATCTAGGACTTCTAAATCGCGAAATAACCAAGAAAATGCAACATTTATATTGAAAATATCGTCTCGAAAATCAAGCTACATGTAGATTGTATATGCGTATATGACTATATTAGTTGTTCTGTTGTATTTAACATAAGTGACTCATCATTGTTAGAAACTGTTAATATTTATGTAAACTCATAGCTACTTCCTCCATTGCCGGAGTTGTATAATTGAATTTGTTAAAAATGCATAAAATCCGCAATCGATCTATTGACCTTTATATTTTCAATTTGTTTTCTGCTTCTCCATGTCCATTCAAATAAGGCTACTGAATTTACTGAGGACACGCAAATAAAAGCTTGTAAACATACGGCATCCTCAACGTTACAAAGCATATCCGCGCATAAATAATATTCAACGTACGATATTTTCGATTTGCCTTAAGATACATTGTAGATAAATGCTACCGAGTTTTCGAAAAAAGAATGTCAAAAAACCTAAAAGTTAGTGCTGATCTGTTTTTGTTTACGTAGACGCGTACGATAATATTTCCAGTTACACAAAGAAAGATATTAGCATACTTAAGACGCACTACTGCGGAGCAGATAAACGGATTGCGGTGCTGCAAAAAGGGCGTATGTATGTAGCAGTTAGAGAATCAATATATTTCAGCCTGTCATCAGGGCTATCGGGTTTCCCTGTTTCTTTTACCTCTTCTTCCATTCCGTTATACTTTTAATTAAAATTTGCAGTCCAGCTGCTCGGTAGAGTAGTGTGTTTCAAGACGTAGAAGAACCAGCGAAGCGACACACAATATTATCTCGGATACGAGAGGAACCCGATGGACTTGGTTAATTGATTAAATCATTTTTACATGAATTCCATTTAAATAATTTACGTTTTCGTATATACAGTGCGCATTTTCACTATTTTCTCAAATATGCCTAGATTTTTCGCTTCCGGCATCGTGTTATCACGTTGATAACCAGTAACAATAAAAACGTCGACATCAGTTTCTACAATATAATGTAATATAATATAATATAATATAATATAATATAATATAATATAATATAATATAATATAATATAATATAATATAATATAATATAATATAATATAATATAATATAATATAATATAATATAATATAATATAATATAATATAATATAATATAATATAATATAATATAATATAATATAATATAATATAATATAATATAATATAATATAATATAATATAATATAATATAATATAATATAATATAATATAATATAATATAATATAATATAATATAATATAATATAATATAATATAATATAATATAATATAATATAATATAATATAATATAATGTAATATAATATAATATAATATAATATAATATAATGTAATATAATATAATATAATATAATGTAATATAATATAATATAATATAATGTAATATAATATAATATAATATAATGTAATATAATATAATATAATATAATATAATGTAATGTAATGTAATGTAATGTAATATAATGTAATATAATATAATATAATCTAATGTAATGTAATATAATATAATATAATATAATATAATGTAATATAATATAATATAATGTAATATAATATAATATAATATAATATAATGTAATATAATATAATACTATATAATATAATACTATATAATATAATATCATATAATATAATATAATATAATATAATATAATATAATATAATATAATATAATATAATATAACATAATGTAATATGTATAATGTAAAATAATATAATATAGTATAATATAATATAATTTAATATAATATAATATTTATATAATATAATGTAAAATAATATAATATAGTATAATATAATTTAATATAATATAATATTTATATAATATAATGTAATGTAATATAATATAATATAATATAACATAATAATAACCTTCACTGTACTAGTCGCACTAGTGTTTTCCGTTTATTGTATAATATTTCATTTCTTTTTCTCCTACCGTTAACTTCAATCGTTGTGCATGGCAACTAATATTTTGGGAGGAGAAAAACAAGAAAATGGCAGTCCTAGGTACTTCCTTCTAACCGTTTGCTTTTCAATTAAAGCTACGATACTGGTAAGATGGGTATGTTAATCATTGAATAATTTAAAGATATACGGTTCTCCATTATAAGAATTTAAAGAAATGGCCTAAATTATGAACAATTATACTTCCACACCGAGAACCCTGTCGACGACGTACTCGTACCTCCTTGGTTCTTCACTGTCGTTTTGTTCAGGCGACTTTGGGCGCTCGTCCTGACCATTTTTCGTGAACTGTAGCTTTCCGGCAACCGGTCGACCCTTCGCATTTATGGTTTTATTTGTACTGTCTGCTGAATTATCTTCAGCCAAGTTCAACACTATACTCGCATTATTTGTCGCGGCGTTATCGGCTCTCACGGCAGATACATTCCGGCTAGGGACAGTGTATGGCCGTGCAACCAAATTCGAAATACATTGAGCATCAACCTTAGTAACCATAGATTCACTGGTAACTGGTTCCGAAGCATGTCGCTTGTGTTGGCCAATCGACAAAGACGGTGACAACGGATTTTCGCACGTGGAATCTTCTGGAGGGAGCACAGGAACATTGAGACTAACACGCGTAAAGAATGCCATTTTCTCCCTGAAACAAGCAAATATTGATAATGAGTTTTTTTATTTTACATTGTTAAATAATACTAAACCTATTATGTAAAAATGATCAATCGCAAAGGTTTATAACTTTCTCGATTATTTCTACATACATATATACAGGGTCATCCGTTTTTAAACGGCCAAACGTCAACCAGCTATAGAGGACCCCAAATGGAACAACTTTCACCCCTAACACTTTTTTTGATTCGAAGTTATTTCATTCAGTCTCCACGGCGTGCCCCATGTCAAAAAAACCAAGATCTAAAGGTCATACAAAAAAGTTGACTTAATAAAAAAGATGCCCCTATTTATTTTAAACCAAACAAAGGAAAAATCATCAAGATACATAATTGCAGTCCTAATATATTTAATCTTAAGTGAACGCAAAAAATGACGGTGTTTTGCAATTATCTAAAAATCAAGACCGAATCAAAAAAAGTGTTAGGGGTGAAAGTTGTTTCAGTTGGGGTCCTCTATAGCTGGTTGACGTTTGGCCGTTTAAAAACGGATGACCCTGTATATCTACGTTTATTTCAATGGAATATCTCAGAAATTCTTCTTTGTCAATGACAGCATTATAATAAACTATTTTATTATAGCATAAATTTCATTCTATTTGTACAAATGAAACGTTATGTACCAATAATATTAATAAACATACTTGAAAGAAATAATATCTGGTTTTCCTTTGCCAGCCTTTGTTTTTCTTAACTTGTAGATCTCTTTTGAGGTTCTTTTCAACATTTTCTCCACTCTTTTATCCTCGGCACTCTTTCCATTTTTTCCGCTTTCCGCTTGCGCCATGAGGCTTTGGAACTTATGATCCTCTAACAACCAAGTCGCAAAATCAGTGTCTCCTTTTTCTCGCGCCTGTTCCAACCTCTGTTTTAGTTCTCGTAACCGTGTGATTTCATCTTGAAGGTTGCTCAGTCTAGCGTGCTGTGCTTGGAGATCTAATTCGAGGTCCAACGATGTTCTAGCAGTGGGCGGTAAGTTGGTACACTTTTTAGAGACGGTTTTGCAACTGAGCGCAGACGAAGGACGTCGCCACCGTAAAGATCTTCTTTCGACTGAATTTCGTTGGAAAGGTCCACCCCTTCTATAAAGCGGCATGCTGCTATCGCTGTCACTTCGATTCAGCTGTCAAAACAATAATTTCAATAATGAAATTACTTATATTTAAGTGATTAAATACACTTATATTTACACTTATATTTAAGTGTCTTATTACTTATATTTAAGTACTAGTCCTTAACTACTTATCCTTAACTGCTTGTCTTTATCTTCTTAACTACTTCATAGTTTAAAAAAGAAAGGTTGTCATCCACCCCAATTGTTCTGACTTAATGGCCCGGGATAGCCACGTGACTTTTTAATGAATAATTTCCATTCACAGCCTTCAGACACTGACTTAAGATCAGTCTTGGTCTTGATCCGACAGGTCTTAAGTCTGTGACTAAACTTGTCACATTTTTTGCTCTGTATTATCGATATTATGAATTCTGACGCCAGAAACGTGCTTCAAGTTTTTGGCTTTATTTCGCAGAGAATCAAGACAAAATATAGCTCAATTTGTAGTTGGAGATATTTTCTAGTGCGCGCTGCTCTCGATTTCACCCAAAAAACTCATCCAATGGCATAAAAATGCTTGCATTCCACGGCATGCACATCGTCAATTTTTGGCCTACTTCTAACGCTTATATTACCAAATACCTGCATAATCTCGGCAGCTCCTGACCAGCGCGCACTAGATTGCACCTTTCTCTTTCGAATGAGCCCTTTACCGACGACAAAATATTCTTATATAAGGACGAAAACTTGTGGCACGTAAAACCATTTTTTGACGGTAATGTAGTCACTCTATCTTATCGCGAATCTACGAAGACCAGGCCCTTAAAGATTGTTCAATGTTGCATATTTTTACTGATTGTAGAAACAACTACAGTAATGTAAAAACATTAATTAACTTCAACTGTTTATTTTCGAGCGAATGTTTTTGTCAAAGACTTTCTACAATTGATCCAATGCTAACAAATTCTAAGAGGGTCATAAATCGATTTTTTTCATTAAATTGACAGTACAATGCTATGAAAATATTCTCTCAGAAGCATTTGGTATGCTATTAGGCTAGGTATGTGTACGTATGAAGGGTGTCCAAAAATGTTGTATTTTCTTGAAAGGTCAATGAGGTCATTGGAAGCAACTTGTTCCTTTGCGAAAATGTGTTTCGCGGCTTTGTTTTCAAGTTATTAACAAAAAGCACGGATCAATCAGCGCGCGGCAACAGCGGACGTATTCCGGCTTGGCCAATGCTAACGCCACGCTCATTGTCAGTTGTAGCCGCGCTCTTACTGAAAAAGTGAATAAGTGAAAACTGAAAAAGTTACTTCAAATGACCGCAGGAATCACCCCTTTCAAGGAAGTACAATATTTTTGGGACACCCTGTACGATTTTTATTTAAAATAATTGTGAACGGTGAAGCTTCTACACCTATTATAGTAATGACTTTTAATTAGTACAATGTGAATATGTCTTGTTACAGAAAAGAAAGAATTCTCAAGCTATGTCCACATTGAAGTAATATCGCACAACTTTTCGTCGCCTCTTGTTGCCTTGTTTTTTTTATTACCGACTGTTTTCAGCTCTATGCTAACAAAATGGTAAATAGAAACGTGGTGATATAGTAAAATTTCATCTAAATCTATAAATAATTATATTATTATTAGTTACACATTAAATAATTATTAGCATAAATTTGAGTTGTACAAACTAATTGTTGAAAGTAAATGTTAGAAAAATCGAAGTAAACAAACGGTCGAGGCAGACCATGTATCTTTTGTCAGAGCGTTGCCCCTCGCAACTGCAGCAGAGGCATACTGTCGAGTGCGTCCTCACGGCTGCGGATTTTTGGGACGGCGGACATTCTTATTCTGACTGTCGTCGTGTACGTTTGTCGCGAATAAAGATTCATAGCATTTTGTAATACGCCCACATTTATTTAAGTTAACGATATCGCGTTATCTATCTCCTTAGTACTTTTCTTACATAAATTTACGAAAGTTCGTTCATTCTTAGCAGTTTACACTAGATTTTGGCTTTAATTGAATGTATAATAGATTGAACATGTTTGTTCAAATTATATCATTTTATTTTTTGGGGTTCAATAATCAAACTACAAAATACGTAAATCAAAACAATGTCAATGGTGCGATTTTTGGCTTGAGTAACTAATGGTATAAACAATAAATATTATAATTATAATGCTGTGTCATTTATATGTATACTGCCTGTACTTACTCGACAAATATAGTGATTCTTGCTCACTGCGGCACTCGGGGAGAAAGTTTGACTTCTTTTAATGACGATAGAATTTTTATCATCGTAGATACTGTTAGGAGTAACACCAGCTGCCGAAAGTTTCCTTTGTTTCCCTTGTTCCGGTATAAAAATGCATTCAGTGTTCGTTTCTTTGTCCTCTGTTTGCTTCGTTTCCTCGGTCAATTCCTCATCCTCCTATTATTAACATTTATAAGAATACATTATAGCAGAAATCATAATAGAATATAAATTACAAGTATAATTATCACTTGATTAAGTTGATAGAAAATAAACATACATCTTTGTACCGATATTATTGAAAACCACATTTTATGAAGTTCACCGTTGATGTTAGCTTGAAGTTTTCAAATGTACATAAGTGCATATAAAACTTTAACACCATTTAACCTTTCATCGTCATCTGTTTGACATTATTCTGCGCTTATTCTTCTATTAGTTAATAAGCAGTTCTTCCATTGAAACGATTAGCTAATTATATAAGATACGCGGGATAAGCTTCAACATAATACGGAAGCAGAAAGAAGAAGAAATACATATTGTTACGGGTTCAGGGCATCTTCAATGAAAAAAACGTGTAAAATACCAATAAACTTTTATTAAATAGAGGAGGAAACCTTTATTGAAATATCGTCGTTACTAAGCCGACGCTGCAACGGAGACATGACAGAGTCGGTTGACGAACGCCGTTAAGGGAAGACACAAAGCTGAGTACTCCTCCTCTATTTAATAAAGGTTTATTGGTGTTTCATACGTTTTGTTTATTGAAGATGCCCCGAACCCGTAACAATATACAGGGTGAGTCCGTAGAAACAGAACACCTAAATATCTCCGTTACTTTTCGTTGTACAAAAAAACTTCTTAGGACAAAGTTACACTGTTTGAAGGGTCACATGTAACGGTGTAAGGGAAAAAATTGTCAAGGTCATTTTTTATGAGATTTCAAGGTCAACGATGTTTTTTTAAATGGAATGATATATCTTCGTTAACGTAATGTTGTAGCTCACAAAATAACGAATTCATGCAAATGACCTTCAATCCAGAAAAATGGAATAAACAAAATTCAACGTGTAACATTCATTTGCTTTATTTCTGTTACACAAAATGTTCAAAAATATTCCCTTGAGCCGCTATACATTCATTTAGCCGTGAAGTTCTTACCTTCGTACATTTTTTATTTTCAACACTACCAGTTTCACGGAATTTATTTATCAAATTGAAGTAAACGGAAACTGATGGACAATTACGATTAGGAAATCGGTCCTTGTACAACCGCACTGCTTCTCTTAAACACTGTCGACTTTCTCCATAAATGAAAATCATATCAATCTTATCTTCCTTCGAGTAACGAATTGTGAAACGTTCATCAATAAACTGATAGATTAGAAATTTTAGAAACAGTGGAAATCTGATAGCAAGAAGGTCTTCAGAGTAATTAGTAGTTGATAAACACGATTCTGTACGAACGCATAGGTGAAGGTATATCATAAATGTCTTCCTGTCAACACCGAATCTGTTATTATGTTGTGTATTGCGGTACATTTTGATGTGTTCAACCTGGAGCCTCGCGAGAAATTTAGGGAGATCAACTGAATTTCGTTAATTCGCAAGGTGGTCGAAAGATTCTCTAGGAATTCCTTCCTTAGTGGGAGATTCGGTAGAATAGACGGTAT
The DNA here is from genome assembly GCF_050948215.1 of Halictus rubicundus. NCBI lineage: Eukaryota > Metazoa > Arthropoda > Insecta > Hymenoptera > Halictidae > Halictus > Halictus rubicundus. The sequence goes on from NC_135155.1 coordinate 1,118,546, forward strand.
TTGTTGAAGAAAGTTGAGATTTTGATGAAATAGCTCGATTGAGCAGTCTAAATATATTCTCAGTAAAAAATACAAAATAACGCACTAAAGATTTTCGCCTTCGCGATAACAAAGCAGTACACGCACGCGGTCGCTACGCAGTCTCAAATAACGAATTGCAAGTGCTACAAAAATCTCTATCGGAATCGAAAATTATGGAGAAACGACACAGAACGCACGGAATCGAAAATGACCGGAAGCTAAAATTATGCGTCTCGCTTGGCCTAACGCGTGCGCTTCGATCTACGTATAATACTCGACTCGTCTCCGCGGTAACGCGCGAGCACACGCGTCGCAGGCGAAGTGACGTTACAAGTCACCGGTGTTACATGGATGAATTCGTTATTTTGTGAGCTACAACATTACGTTAAAGAAGATATATCATTCCATTTAAAAATACATCGATGACCTTGAAATCTCATAAAAAAATGACCTTGACAATTTTTTCCCCTTACACCGTTATATGTGGCCCCTCAAACAGTGTAACTTTGTCCTAAGAAGTTTTCTTGTACAACGAAAAGTAATGGAGATATTTTGGTGTTCTGTTTCTTCGGACTCACCCTGTATAATGGGTAAAGCACCTTAGACTTTCACCGAAAATATCTCCGTTGTTTTTAGTAATATGAAAAAATTAGGGAATTGTGCACGAAAGGTTCCTCCTCCAAAACTCAATATTCTGAACAACTTTTTCCTATACATGCAACAGCCGCTTAGCCTTAGTTTCTGAGATATTCGCGAACAACTGCAGCTATTACTACATATATTGAATTTTGCCTTTATACTGTTTAGTAGTTTTCGATCACATTTAACCCAACAACGACATCATAAAAATTAAAATGGGTTAGGTTTGGATTACATTTGGATTAATTTTCGAGTTAGGTTTGAGCTATATAGTTTTGGGTTAGGTTATAGGTTAGATTTTGGGGTAAACTTGACGAAACACCTATGTATGCCTCACGGATTTTTATGAGATTGGAATATGTTGTCAAGGTCATCATTATGAGCAACTGTTTTCTATAGATGTAACCGGCGTGGCGGTCTCTTTTAGCTTCCGAAATATTCGCAAAAAACTGTCGGAGTCACTACATATTACGAACTCTGTCTATTTTTCACTTGCACTTCTTCTCCTGCACCCCCCCCCCTCAAAAAAGCTAACATAAATTCACTCTGAAATTCAATTAAATTTGAATCGGAAAATGTTCAAAACTTGAGTTACTTTGTTGTTCTTTGTTTTCAATAAACTAAATTTCAGAGTGAGTTTGTGTTAGGTTTTTTGGGAAGGAGGTGCAAGGGGAGGGGCAGAGCCTCTCCCCAACCTAAAGAACAAATTCGATTATTCAAAATAGGCAGAATTTGCAACAGCGAATCTGATGGTTTCAACACATTTCAATTTCAATTTCAAAACCCGTGAGGAAGACGCTTTTCGACAAGTTTATCTTGTAGCGGCCAGCTGCATATAATAAAGTTGACACGTGCAATGCAGATGCTGGAGAGATTTTAGGACTCAGGCGACAATTGAAGCTATTTTTGAGGAAACTGTCAGGTAGAGTCATTAAGACACCCTCTAGGGTTGCAATTAGATTTTATTAGCGACAGCCTCAATAGCTCTCGCAAAGAGTCATAAAAAACCCCGAATTTCTAACGGCCCAAGCCGATGGTACGGGAACCCCGCGAAGACAAAGGGCCCGTCAGAAGTCCTACTTTTGCGTTTTTTAGCCGTAATTTAGGAAAGGTCCTACGAACTCCATACGAGCTCTGAATCTCTCGATATTTACGATAATGTCACTCGACAAGCAGTATGCTGCTGAATATTGCAAATTACGGCTAAAAAACGCAAAAGTAGGACTTCTGAGGACCTTTCCACCCTAGATTGAACTTTTATCTAGCGATTTTGACTACAGAACAGTACTATTTTTGCATTGTTAACAAATGAGAGCGGGCCTCCCGTACCCTTGCAAATCTCGTGTACGCGTACGGAGTTATGGAGGGGATGCACGGCGGGGCCACCGCCTTAAGGTTGTGCGGCCGATGGAAATTCCGTTACAGTGCGATTCACCAGAGTGGGGGTGCAAAGACGCCCCCACCTATCAAAGACCAAATTTGTATAAAAGAGTAGACAGACTGCAGTCTAAACACACTCTCGTCAAAACAGTCAGGCAGTAGGCCCTTGAGAATAAACAGCGTTGCAAGTCCGTCCGGGATTCTATTCATTTTCTACCGAACACAAACCTCCTTCTTAAAACCTTTATTCAACTGATTCTTCATCATCATTTGTCTTAAAAAGTTTACGCGGTATATGTATTTGTAGAAAAAGTTGACGAGTGATCGCACCAGGGTGACACATGCGAGCGCCACGGATGTGCACGTAGCGGAAAAATTCAATGAAACTAAGCCTGAGCGGTGATTACATGTACAAGAAAAAGTTGTTCAGAATGTTAAGTTTTATAAAAAGAAAGAAATTTTATCAAAATCGGTGAGGTGGAACCTTTTATGCACAATTACAAAAAATGTTTCAGAAAGAAAATATTTGATTCAGTGGGGCAATTATTGTGACGGAGAAGTTTTGTTTCTCTAGGTAATATTATCCGATATTTCAAGGTCATCACCGTTTTTTTTTTAAGGGAACAACGTACTTTGATTAGCGTAACATTATAGCTAATGAAAAGACAAATTCAACCATGTGTAATATGTTGACCTACAAATGACCTTCGAAGGAGTTATTCTTCAAAAAGCATAACTTAACGTACGAAGACCATGTTCATACTTACGGTACTCTACTAGGGTTCCGTTGTGATTTAAACACTGAAACATTGTTGAAAGACATCTCTTCTTTACAAATTGCCGTACTGTACAGCACTTTGTGTCATATTATATCAGTACGATTTTAGTTTCAGTTTCGAAATGTCATATTCGATCGGTGAAAACGATCGTTGGTACATTGGCGTATACCGTAAACGCGCTGGCTACTGAACTGTTCTACCACGTCCGGTCCAACAGCTAGGAAACCTTCTGTCCAATACTTCTCTTGATATACTGACGTAGCGAGCAGAGAATCCATCGTGTTGGAGTATGTCTTCAAATAAATCCGGCAAAATTTCTCTCAAAAATCGTGCATAATTTTGTCCCGTCAAGGTTCCGTTTATAAAGTACGGCCCAATTACTGTACTGTTTATAATACCGCACCAAACATTAATAGTTCACTCCCTTTGGTGTTCTACTTTACGGGACCAATGTGGGTTACCAACGGCCCAATAATGAGCATTTCGTAAATTTTCTGAACCATAATAGGTAAATCTTAAGTCATTCGTGAATAAAACATTATCAAAAAATTCCAGATTCTGACGGAGTCCTCGTTGACAAAAATTTACTACAATTCTTGGTGTAATGATAAATGAAAAGGACGAAATTGATGCCGGTGTAAAATTCTTAACACGCTTTGTTGACAAAGATTTGACTGTCTGGCGATTCCGCTTGTTCTAATGTATGGATTATCAACTACGGAACCAAAAATATTTATTTCATTATTTACATTTATTTGGGTTTATTTCGTACACGTTTTTTCTTATCTCCACTTCTCTTCCAGTTTCTCGAAAGAGCTTGAAGACCCTTTTGATAGTTGGAACGCTAGGATGATTCCGATCAGGATATGTTCTTGCATATTGTAATTGAGCTTGCACTACGTTTCATTAACATTCGCAGTAGACGATTACAATATCACATTTTTCACCGAACGAATACGACATTTCGAAACTGACACTGAAATCACACTGATATACAGTCAAACCTGTTTTTGTGTGGTAGATAGGAACGCATAAAAGAAAAAATATTCAGAAACTTCATAAATAGCTATAACAAATAATTTTTTACATCATATTAAAGAAAATTTTTTTATGGGGTTGAGAGGGACCGCATAAAGAAAAGTCTCACTTAGAAAATATGTCAAAGATTTATGAAATAGCGAGAAAGTGCTTTCCAAACAAAATAAATAATTATATTACACATGGAAACATTAAAAAAAATTCAATTTCTCGTTTTAAACATGGAGAAAGTTTCAAAATGCACATAATTCAATACTACTCATTGTAGTCCAAAACGCGCATCTTCTTGTGATGAGAACATTACAAGGGTGTTATAATGCCAACACCGTTGGCATTCATATACCGCATAAAAAAAAATCGCACAAAAAAGAAATCGCATAGAAGAGGACCGCGCAAAAACAGGTTTGACTGTAATATGACAGTGCACATATGACACACATGACAAAGTTATCACAACTATCACAGCACAGTAAGGCAATTTGTAAACAGATGTCTTTCGACAATGTTTCAGAGTTTAAATCAACGGAACCCTAGTAGAGTACGGTAAGTATGAACATGGTCTTCGTACGTTAAGTTATGCTTTTTGAACAATAACTCCTTTGAAGGTCATTTGAAAGTCAACATATTATACATGGTTGAATTTGCCTTTTCATTAGCTATAACGTTACGCTAATCAAAATACGTTGTTCCCTTAAAAAAAAAAAATGGAGATGACCTTGAAATGTCGGAAAATATGACCTAGAGAAAAAAAAACTTCTCCGTCACAATAATTGCCCCACTGAACTAAACATTTCCTTCCTAAAACATTTTTTCGTACTAGTAAAAACAACGGATATATTTTCGGTGATAGTCTTAGGTGCCTCACTCTAAACATATTCATATAAAACTTTAAAAATCACTATAAACTTCTATTCAAATATATGATGTTATTCAATTGTATTTTATAATTAGTCTTCAGTTTTAAAGTCTTTAGTTGTTTGTTTACCTTTAGATTTGACATCTAAAATAAAAAAAATATTACAAAATTTTGTTTAATTCTTTATGCGCTTCGTGGCATAGGAAAATCTGCTTTAAATTTTATTTAGATGATATTTGAACATAATTTTCTGTAATAGTGAGTTTCGGTACTTTTCTTTTTTTTTTTTTTAGAAAAACAAGCCCTGAAAATTACTAATATCATACCTCATGCTCCAATACATCCTCTAGAATATTATCTTCCATCATGAATTCTACGATAATTCCCTCTTCGTCACTGTCATCGCTGCCGCTCTCGCTACCAACATTTTGATCGTCTTCTTCAGGACTTCGCAAGCAGTTAGCCAGTTCTTCCAGTTTCAAGGAAATAGCTGTTTGCAGTTCGTCGCATCCTTGATTTCTTGTCAAGGTAGAGGTCTGAGAGCTGATTATTGTACTCTCGTCGCTACTTTCCTCTTTCGTATTTTGTCCAGTGCGATAAACTGATATGTCAGATTCTTGTTTATCATGTTTAGCACAAATATTATTGCTATTGCTATTGCTATTGCTATCGTTATTGTTATTGCTATTGCTATTGCTATTGCTAGTACTCGTACTAGGACTCTCAGGTGGCTGCATGAAACGAAAAGACAGCAGGTTGTACCATTTTACGCTGGGTGATTCTGGACAAAAGTCTGCAAGGGAAACTTGGGCAGAACCCTGAAAAAAAATGGCCAGCATTACAAATATGATAACTAGAAAACTCTGTGTATTAAACAATTACGGAGATAAATATAAAACGGGACAATAAGAAATCGTCGATAAATTAAAAGCCATGTATTTAGTATAATATTTAAAATCTGTTTCAATAACAATAAATTTATCCAACTTCGAAATTTACATTATTTTCTACCCTTTATTATTTACTTGCTCCTTTTTCACTGTGATGAGAACTATTTTTATGACATTAAGCGTAACGTAGAAAAGAAAAAATACATACCAAGCACTCCTCAGACTCGCTGCCTGTACACCAAACATTAACTTGAAGCGTTTTCGTGTACAATTTATTAAGTGGTACTGCAATCGGGAACGTTTCACCAAAGGTTGGCTTATGTAAATCCATTACCGGTTTCGTACAACATATGTGGTTAACAGGTAGTTGCATCGGAAGCAGGGCAGCTTTTATATACCTAAACACCAATAGACAGAATCTTTGGAATATTCATCAACAAAATATTTTCATGAAACTGTTAAAGATGCCACATTCAAGACCGGAACAAAATTGCAGCAAATGTGTATATACATAATACAAATCTAGATTGTAAATATATATTGTGACGTTGCAAAAATTGCGACGTCACTTCTCTGCCCCTAACGTTCTCTCGAAGGGACCGGACCGCCCCCTTTCGAATGATCGCTCACAGGTTTAGGGAGCGCTCCCCGAGGAACTCCCGTACCAATTACACTGTCCAACAAAATAAAACTTTTTTCGAGTTTTGCAATATCTGTTGGGTGATTCTTATACACTTTGTCATTCTAAAACCAAATCCGAAAGCAGAATTGCTCTATCACGCAACGTTTTCGAAAAATATTGGTTTTTGTAAAAATGCATGATTTTGATAAAAAATGACGTGTTACGCAAAAACTAAACACGCGAGAAAGTTCAAGTTTGAGTCAAGAAATAGAGGGGACTCTCCTCTACATATCCATATAGCTAATTATATTTTTATGTACTTCCTAATAGTTGTAAATGGTAGTTAAAGTTTCAAAATGTGCCGACGCGGGTACTTTGTACGCTCTATTTTTGTATTTATGTGAAAAATCTTTTATCTAGCAGGAATTTACTATACAGGAATGCATTCTACAGACATTTCTGGTAAAGAAACCATTCACGAAAAGTATTTGGTTCCCTTAATATACGAGAAGGTTCAGAAAATATTAATTGTCAGCGTGTGCGCGACGCGTTCGCGCCAGACGGCCATTGCAGCCTTTTCTCGACTTTGCTTTATTAAGCATTTCCACAATGAAATGTGAATATAACTCGTATTTTTATAATCTTTTGTAATGATTGGCACCCAAAAAGACAAAAAAAAAATGTATGTAAATAGTAAGCAAAGACATACTTGAGTGGTACCAACGTCGACTACGCATAGCGGCGGCCCTGGCGAGTCGAGAAAAGGCTGCAATGGCCGTCTGGCGCGAACGCGTCGCGCACACGCTGTCAATTAATATTTTCTGAACCTTCTCGTATATTAAGGGAAACAAAAACTTTTCGTGAATGGTTTCTTTACCAGAGATATCTGTAGAATGCATTCCTGTATAGTAAATTCCTGCTAGATAAAGGATTTTTCACATAAATACAAAAATAGAGCGTACAAAGTACCTCCGTCGGCACATTTTGAAACTTTAACAATCATTTACAACTATTAGGAAGTACATAAAAATATAATTGACTATATGAATATGTAGAGGAGAGTCCCCTCTATCTCTTGACTAAAATTTGAACTCTCTCGCGTGGTGAGTTTTTGCGTAACACGTCATTTTTTATCAAAATCGTGCATTTTTACAAAAACCAATATTTTTCGAAAACGTTGCGTGATGGAGCAATTCTGCTTCCAGATTTGGTTTTAGGATGACAAAGTGTATAAGAATCACCCAACAGGTATTGCAAAACGATTTTGGTGTTGGACAGTGTTATCGATCGATTTTTTACGAATTTTGCGCGCTCCGAGCACGACCCAGTTTTAGGAATGTGCTCCGCGCACCACCGGCCCTTACGACAACGCCAAAGGGCGCCTTGCTTCGTGGAAACGCCCGATGACAAGACCATAATCATTTCGTTGGAAATCTCGTGCACGGGTACTTTGGAAATGGGAGGAAAGAACCTAAAGAGAGAGGTGTGGGAAATGTGCAACAGAGTATCGAAGGGAGAAGGATGGCTGAAAGAGTGGAAGATAGAGATAATAATACCGATAAGAAAGAAAGGAGATGGTAAAACAACAGAGTGCTATAGAGGGATGACATTATTCAACACAATGTACAAAATTTACACGGTGGTGCTAGAGGAGAGGAATAATATGGTGCCGGAGAACCAGAAAGGGTTCAGGAAAGAGAGAGGGAAAATGGATAATTTATATGTATTAGCATACCTGATAAACAAAGCTTGCAAAAAAGAAAGGGAAAATGATCATTGCTTGCATCTGTAAAGAGTATCGTTTAGGATATGGTATGACTTTAATTAATAACAAAGAGTCTCTACATTGTTTATAAACACAAGCGGCAATGGGAATTGCGGGCTAGACTGTGCGAACAAAGCAGACTCTGTCTAAGTATACGTGTATCTAACGAATTTTCAAACTCGATTTTCTCGAAAATGAAGCCCCGTATGAAAAAAACTATATTGCTTATTTCCGATTAGATTTTATGTGAGGAATCATTCCCTTTCCGGTTGTACTACGATTTGCCAAACACCCTGTATATATGTACTACTTAGAATCGAATACAATCGCCATAGTTTGGTTAGTTTTGTTCGTAGACTCCAGTACAGCGCGATCCAAGCCGGACTCACCCCGCCATCGCGCGCTGCGGCCGTGCTCTGACTGGTCCATGTTTTTCGTTAATAACAAAGCCGGGGCGGACATTTTTGCAAAGGAAAATGTCGCTTAAATGAGTTCAGGAACCACCCATTTCACAGAGTTGATTGAATTTTGGGACACACTGTATTATTTGAAGTTTCATGTATATTCAACAATTTAATTCCGTTTCCCCTCCTACAAAAAGTGAAGAACGTCCAGCGCCCAGGGCTCTCTATAGGTGGAGCAGCGTAGGCGCAAGCGGTTGCCGCAGACCGTTCGTGCACAGCGTTCGCTTTCATTGTTCCCGCGTAGCGCGTGTGCATGCGTGCAATAATATACTGCACCAGTATTGTATCAGTATTATTTCATTTCATCAATTATAGTTACGTTTACTAATGTGCTTTATAATTTATTAATTTCCACAACAATGGTTATGGGCCCACGTGGCGTTGTGAGCAGGGCCCGCTCTAGCGGTTACGACGCCCCGGGCAAAAAAACAAATTGCCGCCCCTTTTTCAGCACTAAGCACCGCGCTGAACAAAATGACCTTTTTTTTAGCAAAATTGTCTGGCAAGGGTAGTCTGAAATTTTCTATTAATTGAATATTTAAAACATCATTATTTTTCTCACACTTACAGCCAAAGCCAAAATGGCGCCCCTAAATTTTGGCGCCCCGGGCAAATGCCCGGGTTGTCCCCCCCTAGAGCGGGCCGTGGTTGTGAGGTAACAGGTAACGGTAGAGTTCTGTATCAGAATGGAGAGAGAAAACCAAAACGAAAATAGGGTAACCAAATTAAATAATAATAACTATCGGTCAAGGAAAATTGAGATGAAATGGTACCTGAGAGGCAAAGGTCTACAAGATAATATGCTAAAGAAAGTAGAGCTGACCGCAAACCCTACAGATGGGCAAAGAACAATGTACATAGCAATTGAAAATAAAGCAATTGCTGCAATAGGTCTACACGTTGAAACAGACCAATAGGTGCACATAGAAGACTGTGTAAGCGCGCATGAGGCATGGACAATATTGGAACAAGTCCATCGACCAAAATCAAGGGTACGAATTATGCAGTTGAAGAAAGAATTCTACCACTTAAAGATGAAGGACGACGAGAATATGACTGCATACTTTGCCAGGGCCAAAATAGCCGCAACAAACCTGCGAGAAGCGGGAGCAGAGGTAGGTGACGAGGATCTTGCATAAACATTATTATCAGATCTTCCAGGTACCTATGAATACCTCAACATGACGCTGGCAAATGTACTAGACGATAAGTTTACTTCACCGGAAGTAAAAAGGGCATTATTGGCAGAATATAACCGAAGAGCATTAGGAGAGAATGCTGACAGTGAAGCAATTCCCAAAGAAGCCTTATTCGTTAAAACGATATTTGGTACTTTATTTAATTAATTATTGCTTTAATTGTAAGAAGGCTGGCCATATGGAAAGAGATTGCCGATCAAAACCCGAGAGAGGAAGAAGAAAGTACGAGTCCAAGTCAAGGAAAGATTATGACGCATTTCTTGTATCTGTGAACAATGTAGACATAGATGATGCGTGGCTCCTGAATAGCGGATGTACGCACCACGTATGCAGAAATAGGGAATAGTTTACCAAATTCGTTGAGTTCAAGTCAGAAGTAGTGAATACTGCGGTGGGCCTAAATAAACAAATCAGCGCAACCCTGAAAGCAAAGGGAAAAGGGAACATAGCATTGACAACGTTAGTGAATGGTAAGAAAAATTCCATTACATTGCATAATGTATATTATATTATACACATTATATCTATATTATGTCCGTTTAGCAAATCGAAAAGAAAAACAAAGTGCTAATATTCAAAGAAGGGAAAGTTATAATAAGGAATAACGTCACCAAAACAATAGTTTGCAAGACTGAGCGAAAAGATGATTTATACAGGGTGTCCCGTAACTGGTGGTACAACCGAACAGGGAGTGATTCTACATGAAAAACTGAGTCGAAAATATAGAATAAAATTTTTTGATACACGGCTTTCTTTTCGAGAAAAATGAGTGAAAATTTGTCTAGTGCGCGTGCACTCGGCTTACTTGCGGCTCAACGGATTCCACTGCCTCGCGTCTGGATATCTCGGAAATTGCCTTCGTACTTCTAGATATGTTTACAAACATTGTCAGTATAATATCACTTCTATCGCTCCTATTCTTTTCCCACCCTTATGAAATTACGCCTCCAGTTCTCATTATACCATCGAAATGGCAACTTATAGCAATCGAGAGTATATGCGATATGATGTTGGGTGCGTGTAATGATAGTGCTTTAGCAGCGGCTGTGATAGCGTTTGAACACTTAAAGCAACATAATAATTGGACATTACAAGAGGTTCAAAGGAATTTAATACGAAGAGCACAATTATGTCTACAACAACGTGGACAGCACTTCCAGCAATTTATGAATTAAATTAGTTTTATTCGATGTATACAAACCTCGAAAACCATTGCGAAAAAAGGTTGAGGTAACTCAGAATAAGTGCACGCGCACTAGACAAATTTTCAAACTCATTTTTCTTGAAAACAAAGCCTTGTATCAAAAAATTTTATTCTATATTTTCGTCTCAGTTTTTCATGTAAAATCACCCCCTGCTCGATTGTACCACCAGTTACGGGACACCCTGTATATCGTGAAGGCTGAGGCGGACGTGACAGAACCCACGCGAATAGATTCAAATGTACTAAACTTGAACATGAACGAAATATAGCATCAGCGTTTTTGCCACACAAGCCACGAAATCATTAAACGAATGGCAGAGGAAAACAGCGTGAGAGAGCTGACTAATACAAAGGGCGCTAAGTTTGCCTGCGATGCGTGCTGCGTTGGTAAGGCAACAAAACTTCCCTGTAAGAGACTAAGGGAAAGACAGACAAGACAGGTATACGAGTTGGTCCATTCTGACGTTTTTGGCCCTATACCAGTGAATTCAATTGGTGGGAGCAAATAATTCATCACCTTTACCGATGACTTTTCTCGGAAAATGATTGTAAAGTGTATGAGAAGCAAGGACGAAGCTAAAACTCACATCGAAGATTACATATTCAAAGTGGAGTGTGAGCAGAGTAAAAAAGTCAAAAGATTTAGAACAGACAATGGACTGGAGTCCTGTAATAGAGAACTTGACGGATACTTCAGGAAGTTGGGCATACGGCACGAGCGATCAAATGTGGAAACTCCGCAGATGAATGGCGTCACAGAAAGGATCAACCGAACGGTACTAAACATGATGAGGTCGATGCTCGCTTCAGCCGGTTTCTCACAGAAGTTTTGGGCCGAAGCAGTCACAACTGCAGCGTATATCAAAAATAGAGTGTGCCATATCGGAATTGATTACGAAGTACCATTGGCTATATGGACCGGGAACACGCCAAGCGTGTTGCATCTAAAGGTATACAGACAGGGGAGAAATAAATTGTACAATCGAGCAGTGGAGTGCATACTAGTAGGTTATAGATATAATATCGAAAGCGACATTGAAGCCAACTTTGTAGAAATAGTGGCACCACAAACTTAACTGAGGCCTTGAACTCCCCGCAGACAGAGGCGTGGAAGGATGCCATACGAGACGAGATAGATAGTTTGGAAAGCAGGAACACATGGAAAATAACCGAGTTGCCTAAAGGAAAAACTGCCATCGGCAACAAGTGGATCTTTAAAATAAAAACCGATGCAGACGGCAAATTGGCGAGATACAAGGCAAGGTTGGTAGCCCAGGGATTCACGCAGAATAGAGGAATCGATTATTTAGAAACATATTCGCCAGTGGCGAGCTTCTCCCTAATCAGAATATTACTAGCATTAGCAACGGAATTCAACTGGTATACCAGGCACGTGGACATAAAGTGCGCGTACTTGTACGGAAAACTGCAAGAGGAAATTTACATGAGAATCCCACCGCTGCACAAAAACGAGGCAGGAGAAATTGCAAGATTGGTATGTCCAATTTATGGGCTGAAACAGTCCGAGACAAATTGGAACAGTGAGTTGGATGAATTCCTAACCAAGCATGGATTTCGGAGGTTGAAGTCATCGAGCTGCACTTACCTTAGAGGACAGTGGACAACAATTATCGTGTACGTGGATGATTTATTCATATTTGCGAGCGAGTCAGCGTCGATAACACGAGTCATTATCAGTATATGAATTAAAAGACCTTGGTGAGATGAGCCATGCATTGGGGGTCAAGATAGAGAAGAATCGCAAGGAAGATATACGCATGTGACAAAGACAATACATAGAGACGCTACTACAGAAGTACAACATGGAGGAATGTCGTGGAGCATCTACACCGTTGGATCCGGGAGTTCTTTTAACGACAAAAGATGGGTCAACTACACTAGAAGAAAAGGATGCGATGGTGCAAAGGGCCTAGCCGATTAAGATGGTCAACACTGCCCTTAGAGGTTTTTCAATGATTAATGAACCATTCGAAAGCTGACCCAGAAAAACCCCTCTGAGCAAAATTTCAACCCTCTATCTTGCCCGTGAGGGTAGTTACAGGGTAAATTAGATTTCGCGCTTTTCCACGCATTTTCCACAATCTGATGCTGCCTAAAATTCTGAAAAAATGTGGCATATTTTGGATCCTAAGACAGATTTTTGAGAATTTTTTCAGATTTTTTTTTTTGCAAACTGTGGTCGTAAAAAATGAAAAACCTGAAAAAAAATCGGAAAAATGTACATTTCTCAAAAATATGAAAACATGCTATTTTGCTGTTTAGTGCCCCAATAAAGTACCATAACAGGCAGTGTCGTCAATTTTTTTTAGATTTTTTGTTGTGGGAAGTCCACTTTTGTCAAAAACAAGAAAAACCGAATTTTTTCACCGTTTCTGCTATTAGGAGGAAAGTTACACTTGTTGGTTTTACCGCAGGTATATATTAAGTCATTTTAAACATTATTACATTGAAACAAGTAAGTGTTTATCTAAGAAATGTTTTAAGAGAAAAAATTAATTGTATTTTGTGCGGTGTATACCAGAATGTTCGTAACGTTTACAACATTGCCGGTTGGCACATCGGTTTAGGCGTCGGACTACGGAGCGGATACGATGGGGTTCGAATCCCGTCGTTGGAAAAGTTTTTTTTTCATACATCATCTTTATTTTTTCAATTTCTTATATGGTTTATTCATGTGATTTTAAGAATATTTTTTTAATAATTGGAACTGCAAAACGACTCCATTTCAAACAGTATCCTCGGTAGATACTCTTGATTTTTCGGAAATGACAGAAGTAGATTTAAAAATTCTTTTCGCGGAATCTTACCAATTTTCACAAGCAATATCATATCTGGCGGAAATCGTGGACGAATACAATAATATAAATATTAATTTATTGCCTAATCCAAGAAAATAATATCATTAAATTCGAAGTAAAATCGGAGTAATTTAAATAAAAGTTAGTTAAAAATGTTACCTAAATATTTTTAAAACATTAAAAAAATATTCTTAAAATCACATGAATAAACCATATAAGAAATTGAAAAAATAAAGATGATGTATGGAAAAAAAACTTTTCCAACGCGATTTTTTTTTTTCAATATACGTTTATTCAGCCAGAAAGGAAAAGAAGGTAATATACAATATACAATATGAACAAACTTAACGATAACAATAGAGGAGAAAGAATAGAAAGAGAAGAGAAAGAAAGTAGCGATTTCCTTAAACGTATAAATTAGGAGTATGTGGCTTAATCTAGGGGTATGCAGACTAAAGACTCAGTGTTGAGTACGCGTAGTCTGGACCGTCACTTTGTATTGCACTTATTGCGGTAAGAGGTAGTGAGGTACTGAAGTGTTCGAAATTTAATCTTTGGCGTAGTGAATCTAGTATAGGAAGACGGCCGCGAGATAAAGAGAGAAAAAAAAACTATACTATATACGATTAATTGTGGGTAGGGGGGAAGTGATAACAAAGGGCAGGGGGGGAATGATGATGATGGTAACAATAATAATAATGAGGATAATAATGATAATAGTAATAGTAATGATGATAATGATAATGATAATAATAATAATAATAATAATAACAAGAATAGTAATGATAATAATGACGGCGACGCGCCACGAAAGAGGTTATTCGCAATTGTATATAGGTAACATATTTTTCTTTGGGATCGTAATTTGGTATCGTTACGTGTATACAAAGTTCTTATGACTAATTGTAAGCTTAGGATTAAGATTTAATTATAGACTAGTTGTACATATTGCTAATTTCGTGGGTTTACAATTCTAGAGCCACCAGTATTTCTTTTTGTTTGCTCTGGGGTTGTTGTTTACATCTGCCGCAGTTAGTCTATACATGTATCTTAAGTTAGGATCGTTAGATTCTATGTTCTTATTGTATAGAATTTTTTTGTCGAATGCTCTTCGGTTGTGATGGTGGATTAGAGGTATATTATTGTCGTTTTGAATAAACCCTTCGCTATCCAGGTATACGAAGGCTTCCGGGGGAGTGTAGCCTGTTTGTCGGGTATGGTCGAAGTATAATGAGTTTGGGTACAGGAAGTGTGCTATCAGTGAGTTGGATGTTATGTTATGAATTTTGGACCAGTGATCTCTAATTAGCTTCAGTATGAATAAGTCGATGCGAACTAGCTCAGCCTCTTCATATAATTTGTAATTACTGATCATTTTAGTGTAATTTGATTCTGTTGATCTATATTTACCTAGACAGGCCCTAACGCATTTTCTTTCGAATACCCGTAGCTTTTCCATAGTGCCGGCGCAGATGTTGAACTATATTTGGCAGCCGTATGTTAAAATTGGCCTTATTAGGGTTTTATAGCAAATGATTTTAACGGATTTGTTCAAGTCTTTAGAATAAAATAATCTTTTGTTTGCCATAAAGGCTTTTCTGGCTTTTTGGATTTGTATGTTAGTATGGTTAGTGTAGTTGAGTTTGAAGTCGAGAAAAACACCGAGGTACCTTACGGTGTTTTGTGTGGGATTTTTTCATTTATGTTGTTTGTTGCATGTAGGTAAAATTTTTTTGAGTTTACTCTAACATCGTTGTTTGCGTCCGATATTTTGGAAATGGATTGCCTGAATAAGATCGTTTCACATTTTTGTGTGTTAATTTTTAATTTCCAGGTTTGGAAATAGTCTTGCGTTTTATCGAATAGAATTTGTAGTTGTTTTTGGATGATTGACGGTTTACTGTTACTTATGTATATCAGTAAGTCATCCGCGAAAGCTATTGCATTTTTGTTGTTTTCCTCGGTTAAGTTGTTAAGGCCATACATTTGGAGTAAGTCACTGATGTAAATGTTGAACAGGATGGGGGAGTTTACTGTACCCTGCTGTAATCCGTTTGCGATGTGAAATTCTCTGCTGGATTTGTTGTTGCCTTCCGTGACAAAAAATCGTTTCCCGTGGAGCATATCCCATATCATTTTGATTAGGTGTTTGGGAAAGTCTTTTTTTATCAGTTTGAAAAATAATACGTCTAGCCATACGGTGTCAAATGCCTTTTCTAGAGCAATGAAGCAAGCGCCCACGCAGTCACCGGCATTTCTGGCCCAGCATATGTCAGATGTGAATTTTGTGATGGCATGTATGGTGGAATGGAAACGTTTGAATCCGAACTGAGTTTCTGGAATGATATTTTTTTCTGTGCAGTGGTTATTAATGGCATCATTGACGATAGTTTCAAATACTTTGCTTATGTTGGGTAGTAAGCTTATTGGCCGGTAGCTGCTCGGGTTGCTTCCTTCTTTGTCTTTTTTCTTTATTGTTATTAACTTAGCTGTTTTCCATGATGAAGGGAAGTATGATAAATTCAGTCAGTTATTAAATATGATTGTGAAATAATAGATGTAGCGCGTTGGTAAGTTTCTCAGTACTATGTTAGGGATTTCGTCAAAGCTGGCTGATTTTTTTCCTCTAAGGTTGCGAAAGGTGCGTGATGGTGTGTATGTATTTGTGAAGTAATTCTGTGGAGCATGCGATTTGTCTGGGTAATCGGCGGTATTTTGTTGTGAGAAGTTGCAGGTGGTGTGTTCGTTTACTTTGTCTCTTTCTATTTCTTGCTTTAGTTCGTTGATTCTTTTACTAATTATATTGGATAGTTGTTCTTTTCCCAAGTGATTGTTCTGTGAGTGGACTCTTTCGAAATGTTTGCCTAGAACGTTTAGTTCGTCTATTGTTTTGTTGATGATGTAGTTGTTATTGTTGTCCTGTTGTAATGAATTTATGTTTATGTTGGCCTCTTGGAGTAGAGTCTGGGGGTGCTGTGGGATTTTGAGTGTTTCTATTTTACTGGGAGTTTTTTGTCTGAATATGTTGTTTATTTTTGGAAAAAGATTTTCTGGTTTATGTGTTGAGATGCTTTTAATTCTTTGTCCCCAGAAATTGCTTACCGATGACTGGAAGGCCACTTTTATTTTATGTCTAGTGTTTTTTAATACCTTTTTTAGAACTTTGACCTGGATCTCCTCGGTGAGTGATGGCGAGTTATTTCTTGAGAGATTGTTTATCTGGGTGATTAGAAAGCTTTTTTCTTTTCTTAGTTTTTTTATGAGAGGTGTGATGAATTTAAATGCTGAGGTTTTGTTGAAGTCGAAATATGGGATTGTGCTGTCTACAGCTTCTAGGATGTGTTCGTTTAGTTGTTCTAGGTGGGTATCTATTTCGACTCTGGTTAGGTTTCTGATGCGTGGAATGACGTAGTCTTTGTTACTGTTTTGCAGGAGTGTTTTGAATTCTGTCCAGTCAGCGTTGTTGTAATTTCTTTTTTGGATTGGGTTATCTGCGTCAAAGGATAGTAGGGGGTGGGATTCTATGGAGATTGTCATGTGTAGGGCTTTATGGTCGCTGTCGTAGTCTAGGCATTTGACCTTTCCAGAGGTAGTGTTATAAAATTTGATCCTTTTATCAGCCAGACAGAGATCCAGGTAGGAGTTGCTGCCAGGGAAGGATGGTTTTTCTGTACTCAGCAGTCTGGTTCTGAAAGTAATTTGGTTTTCTTGGTGCCACAGGTACAGGGAATTAAATTGCCCCAAGACGTGTGTTTCGCGTTTAGGTCGCCAGCAATGACGTAGTAGTTATTGGTGTTATTTAGGTTGAGTTGGTTGAAAAGGCATTTGAGGTCTTGCATGAATTCTTTTTTGCCGCTGCTAGCTGCGTAAGCTGATACGAAGAAGAATTTTTCGTTGTTGCCTAGTTTAGTCTCTATTATTGTGCATTCGAGGCACGGATTATTTGTGTGGTTACGAAGGTCTATTGTATTGCATTTTAGGTCTTTTCTACATAATATAGCAGTTCCCCCGCCCTGTTTAGCGTTGGGTCTGTCTGTTCTGAACATGTTATAGTTTTTGAATGATAATTTATGGATCGGGTTGAGTTTTGTTTCGCATAGAAGTATTATGTCAGGGTTGTGTGTTTCGAGGAAATCGCCGAGGGAGGCTCGTCTCTCGTTGGTGATTAATGAGTTAACGTTTATTGATATTAAACATAAATCATTGACCAGGATTTTGCTATTGTTTGGAAGTGACATTTAGGGAACGTCTATATCTAATAAGTCTACTATTGCATTTATTTTACGGGCGTTTTCATGAACCTGTGATGTGATTTTATCTAGGTGGATATTGACTGTCTCCGCAATTGTTTTTCTGATTTCCTCAATCAGGGAGGGAGTGGGGGGTTGTCTAGATATTTAAATGTTTCTGAGTTGTGTGTGGATTGTGTTGCTTGCTGTTGAGGTTGTGGAAGAGTGGGCAGGTTTCTTTTGTTTGAGACTATTTGGCTGTATGATATTTTCGGGTTTACTAGGTTGTTGATGCTATCTAGTTTCTTTTGTGCGACTATTTTTTGTTGCTCTTTTTTTTCTAATATTCTGTTTCTAATTTCGGTTGGTTTTGGGCAGCCCCTGTATGATGCGGAATGTCCAAAGCTTTTGCAGTGCACGCAGTATGGTTTGTCAATGTTGTCTGTTCTGTCTATGTGGTTAATAGGGAGTAATTTACACTCTCCCGGGTTATGTTTTTCGTCGCATTTTACACATCGGTATTCAAGGTTGCAATTTGCCGCCGCGTGTCCTATTCTTTGGCAGCGTCTGCATTGGGTTTGACTAGTTTTGTTGAGCTTTTCCCACATTACAACCGAGTGTAGCAGAACTTTGATGGAGTTTAGCTTTTCTAGTTTGCTATTTGGAGATAATTTGACTAGAAATATTGGCAGTTTTTTATTGTTAATTGTTGCATATTTAATTTGGAATTTATTTACGCTAATGAATTGCAAGTCATGGATTTTTAGGTTTTGTAGTTCTGCCAATATTACTTCGGTTTCAAAATTTCCATCTTAAATTTTTCGTTTTTTGGTGTGAATGTGTAGTAGGGAACGTTCTTGTTTTTGAGGATTATACAGGATTTTTGGAATACCGTTATGTTGTCTGTTTGTAGGATTTGTTTGTTGGCGTTAATCTTTTTTACGAAAAAGTCTGTAGTTATACCCGATTTTTTTAGGAGGTCTATGGTGGACTTCGGAGATTGTCCTGTGATGTTTATTGGGGGTGGTTTACCTGCTCTGGGTCTTTGTGTGTCTTCCGCGTCGGGTTCCGGCAGTGCTGGGGAATCCCTGGCTACATTGTCTGTGATTATCGGCGACTTAGTGACGTCCTTCTTTTTGGCCTCGCTTTGTATGTCAGTGGAGGGGTGTTGACGTTTCCTTCCCGGCGTCGTTGGGTCCTTTTTACTTTTGTATTCCAAGTTCTCGAATGGTAATGGTGGTGGAGCGTCTTCCGTTGTTAGGACTGCAAATTTGTTGTTGCGTAGGAGTTTTTCTTCTTCTGGCGTTTGCAAATGTTTCTTGCGTTCTTCCTCTAGTTGGTGCGACAGTTCTAGGATTGTGTTTTTTAAGTTCTCTATCGTCTTGAGCATTTCTTCTTGTGTTTGTGAGGCTGAGGTGGAGGTTCCTTCCTTTGGTTTTTCTTGTTTTTTGGTTGTGGAGTTGCTTATTTTTCCCATGGTTTTGTGCTTTTCTTTTGTCGAGTTTGTTCTGGTGTTGTTTTTGGTATGTAGGTTTGGTGGTGGGTTCAGTCGTTTTGTGTTCTTGTTCCGGAATATCTGTCTAATTATATTGGATGTTGAGGGGTTGTCTATCATGTGGTCTGCTCTGATGGTTGGTCCCGGTTTTGGTGTTAGCTCTCTGTTTCCTACCGTGCCTGCGAGGTTGTAGGTGGAGGTAGATTCGCTGCATTTCAGAGTTTTGATTTTTTCACCATCTGTGCCATTTGGTTCTTTTTTGGTGGGTATTTTGTACGTTATTACAGGGGCATGCGCCCTTGTTCTGTTAGAGTTCGCGGAATCGGTATGGATCCACGCTGTTTTTTTTTACTCCTGGTTTAATAGGATGAAGAACTGGTTGTGTTGGATTTTAAGCGTCACTGTATGAACCACTGATGTATCTGGAGGTTTATTCACTTGAACACTGCATGTGTGATTATCACGCTAAACATTTACTAACGGGTGCTTTCTCGGAGTATATCCTTCGGCAATCTGATGGCTTTGAACGGTTGGCGAGGGTAGGTCTTGCCTCTACGGAGGTCAAAGGAAGACTGACGCCTAAACCGATGTGCCAACCGGCGATGTTGTAAACGTTACGAACATTCTGGTATACACCGCACAAAATACAATTAATTTTTTCTCTTAAAACATTTCTTAGGTCAAACACTTACTTGTTTCAATGTAATAATGTTTAAAATGACTTAATATATACCTGCGGTAAAACCAACAAGTGTAACTTTCCTCCTAATAGCAGAAACGGTGAAAAAATTCGGTTTTTCTTGTTTTTGACAAGGACTTCCCACAACAAAAAATCTAAAAAAAATTGACGACACTGCCTGTTATGGTACTTTATTGGGGCACTAAACAGCAAAATAGCATGTTTTCATATTTTTGAGAAATGTACATTTTTCCGATTTTTTTTCAGGTTTTTCATTTTTTACGACCACAGTTTGCAAGAAAAAAATCTGAAAAAATTCTCAAAAATCTGCCTTAGGATCCAAAATATGCCACATTTTTTCAGAATTTTAGGAAGCATCAAAGTGTGGGAAATGCGCGGAAAAGCGCGAAATCTAATTTACCCTGTAACTACCCTCACGGGCAAGATAGAGGGTTGAAATTTTGCTCAGAGGGGTTTTTCTGGGTCAGCTTTCGAATGGTTCATTAATCATTGAAAAACCTCTAAGGGCAGTTTTGACCACCTTAATCGGCTAGGCCCTTTTAATCAATGTTTGTAATCTACATAGGGATGTGCGGGCCGCCCGAAACATCGGGTCGGGTCGCAGATAGTCGGGCAGGCTCGATTCGGGCGCTCGATACTTCATGACACATCGGGCGGCCCGAGCGTTTCGGGCTACCCGAGAGTTTTTGGCTGCACGAGAATGACTCGACTTCGTCGGGCGGGTTTGGGACGAATCGAGCAAGTGCAGGCGAGCGAGTTATCGCGATACCCGAGATTCAACTTTGCGTTTTTATGAAATACATAATAGTAATAATGGTATTTCTTTCATAACTTATAACGTAATTTTGCATATACTTGGTTTTTTTATAAGTACCGTAGGTATATTTGGCAAACATGTGCATAATATTTATTTTTATTAAATTTTGAAATAATGCAAAGTTATTTACAAAGTTACAAAGTTACAGCACTCCTTAAAAAACTGTCATAATTCACCTTATTTTCATACCTTCTAGGTGTATGTAACTTCGTAAAGATATTTTAATGATATTATCGATACATATGCAAGTTCATTCGGAACAAATTCGTCAGAATGCCAGAAATATTGTTCCTTAAATTTTTCACGTGTAACGTGCATTATTTCAAAATTTAATACAAATAAAGATTATGCACATGTTTGCCAAATATACCTACTATAATTATAAAAAAAACCAAGTATATTAAAAATTACGTTATAAGTTATGAAAGAAGTACAGTTATTACCATTATGTATTTCATAAAAACGCAGAGTTGAATCTCGCGTATGGCGACCACTCGATCGCCCGAACTTGTCTGATTCTTTCCGAACCCGCCTGAAGAAGTCGAGTCACTCTCGGGTAGCTCGAAACTCTCGGGCCGCCCGATGTGTCATGATGAAGTATCGCGCACCCGAACCGAGCCCGCCCGACTTTCTGCGACCCGACCCGGACCCGAATATTGGGCGGCCCGCACATGCCTATTATAATCGTACTTCGCGAGAAAAACGCAGTCATTTTGGTGCCAAGACCATGCTTGGAGGTTCTACAAACTTACCACGAGTCTCTTTAATGTTTAGACTTCAATTGTGGAAAAAAAAACAAACAAAAGCAGTAATATACTACAAAACACATAGATCATCTGTATTATGATATATACACATAGTATACACATGTAGTATACATATAATATCTTATAAGTTGAATTAAATACTTACACTTGCGCGTTGTTTGGAATAAAGAGCGCAGCTAAGTTTCTCGCACGTTCAATACCAACATGAAGTAGGCCATCGCTTACGGAATACCTACACAACATAATTACTTTAGTGTACAGTATACAGTATTCATTTACTCAAAAGCACACGCGGATAGAAGTTACATTTTCGAATCTAATAAACGTGTGATTCAATTCGATTTATTTAACATCTTTTTATTAAGATTAATTCTTGAAATCCAAATAAAACATTCGATGATTTATGCATCAGTGGCATAGTGGTATAAATATTAATCGAATTATTGTGTAATATTTAACGCAATGGGAGTACGAATATTCTATTCATTTATACAAGTACCTGTTTTAGAAATTTCATACGGATATTTTTCATATAGCGAAATATAATTTCGGTAATTTGGTTTCTCTAATTGAGATTCTGATGTACATCAATAGAAAATAGCAAAACTGAAATGCACCAATTCAATGCGAAGTGTTATATGTAAGTATATATGTAATACCACACAACTAAATAAAAGTAAATATGTAGCAAGAAGATTTTCGTACATAATGTACATAATGTAACAACATACCTGAGTTTGATTTGCACCTGCGCCGTCTCCAGACTCATTTCGCCGAGTGCCAAAGAATCGACGTCTCCGATCACCTCGGAGAGTCTCCTTCGATTGGAAGCTTCAAAGACACCAGAGTCGCCGGCGACGCTTTCATCCGAGACAGCGGCGGAAACGGATCTGGTATTGGTACCGGAACTGCTTGCTCTTGATCGGATTCCCGTAGGTGGTGGTGTCTCGCTGATCGGCGAAAGAGGCGGTGGTTCTTGTGAGGACTGTTGTTGTTGGTGTTGATGTTGCTGTTGCGCGGCAGCGGTAGCGGAAGCAGCAGCAGCAGCGGCGGCAGGCCTACCGAGACCGCTACCTTGGGACATGTTTCCTGACTGTAACTCAACAGGTGGATGAGGTCCGCCGACTAATTTCAGACGATCTTGAGAACCGGTGCACAACAATTCCTGCGACGGCGTTTGATGTTGGCTAAGCTTAAGTTCCGCCAATCGATCCTCCAGTTGAGTCCCGTCAAGATTCACGCTCGAAGAGGCGGGGCCGGCTCTTTGATTCTGTCTTTGCTGCCTTTGCATTTCTACGTGCTCATACGCAGGGGGTGGCCCCACAGGAGCATTTTCGTAGAGCGGCGAAACCGGCGGGCTGACGCTCGAAAGGCTGGATCTAGGGGACAGACTTGGCTGAGATCTGCCAGGCGAGGGGGTACTAACGAGGTTATTCTGTTCCGAGCCCTTGAGCAACCTCTCGACCCGTCGATGCAAATCGACCATATCGACCGGCCGTTCTTGCTGCAAACTGACAGGGCCCAAACATTGCGGACTACCGTAAATATCGGTGAAGCTCAGACCAGAGCTTAGAGAGCCTTTGCTGCTCGTCGTGCTGAGACTTCCGAGGCTGGAGCTGCTGCTCACCGAAAGCGTACTCGCGCTCAGCGTTTTTAGTTGACCTTCGAGCATCGCCATCGAACGCAGAGCGTCCCTCAGTTGCTGCAACAGCAATTGTTTCTCTTCGTGAAGTCGTACTCGATCGGTAATAGTTTTGTTCGACAGTTCCAGCGCGTTATTCAAATCTTGTTCCAAACGTCGAATCTCGCTCTGTATCTTCTTCATGTCCTGCTGCGTTCTCGTACGCGGCGTGATACTTCTCAACTCCCTGAGCAATTGTTCCTTTTCCTGGAAGAGCAACAGTTTGTCTTTGTCGCTCTCGGTTTGACCAGGCGTTACTTTTTCCTCAAGATCGGCCAACTGCTGTTGGATATGCTGTATCCTCTTTCTCGCCTCGTCGTATTGAAGCCTCATTCGCGCCATCTCAGCCAAACGAGTACCGATCGGGACCAACTCGCCCGACAGATCGGTTTGTGATGCTGTACTAAGTTTCTCTTGGGGCAAACTAAGCGTGCTAGCTTCCGGACTGCCTTCGCAAAGTTGTAATCTTGTCAATTCGTCTTTGAGTTGCGCCAGTGATTGCATCAATTCAGCCTTTTCTTTTTCACCAGAGCTCAGAGACTTTTGTATGTTACGAAGCTCTGTCATGATCGCCTGTGCTTCCGTAATGTTGTAACAACCACCATGGTGGCCGCTTAATTTCTGTTCAACGCTGCGCAATAGAAAAAATCAAGCTTTAGTTTGATTTGAAGGTAAGGTATACAGTAAATTATCATTGTACGTCAGTGCCAATCTCACATTTCCAAGTCAGTGGAACACCTCACACCACCGCAGTGAGTGGCCGAATCTCGAGAGCCGTCGCGGCCATAACATTGTCGGCCATATCGGTGAGAGACCAGAAGACCATTACTAATCCAATTACAAAACTTCTTTATTTTTCGTTATTTTTTTATGAAACTTTTACCAACATATTCGTGGCATTTTTCTGATTAAAATGAAACCAAATATGATATAATTCCGATGATATTTACGTATGTAATGAACGATGAAAGTTACTTCCCATTACAATTACATTAACAGGAAATTAGTGTAAATGTGATCTGAATTATATCGCGTTTGGTTTCATTTTAATCAGAAAAATGCCACGAATATGTTGATAAAAGTTTCATAAAAAATAATGAAAAATAAAGAAGTTTTGTTATTGGATTAGTAGTGGTCTCTTGGTCTCACACCGATATACCCGTATTATGTTTACATACACTTTTCGGCGTCCGAGGCCTCTCGGGGTTCATGGCCCCTCACAGGGTATACTCCGCGGTAGTGGCGATAATTCCGCGACGTTTATTAGCCAGACAGTTGCGACATATATAGAGAAATCACTGTACTTAGTTTCTGACGATTAAATGAAATGAACAGCTTTTACATTAGAAACAAAAGGGAGACCTACGTATCTATAAAAAGTACCTCCAAACATATGTTTAAAAAAATTAATAAGTAAAGCAGTAAATAATCCTAAACATAATTAACTACATATATAGTTGTAACAATGGTTCGACGTCCGAGGGTTAAACAATGTTTAAAGCGAGCGGAATATATATCACGCGTTAATTGTCCCAAATATTTTGCTTCCAACTCATTTCGAAACCCGAGTTCGACGTTAATTTTATGACTTCACGTTCCACGTTGTGCATCGTAATACTTTTTAAACTCTCATCTTTTTGAGAAAATTTTTATCTTTTTTAATGCATACTATAATTTTTAACTTAAAAATGAAATGTATGTGTTTTGGGATATCTATTTACAATGTATAAGATACATACAAAATCAATTTTGTTCCCCTGTTTGGAGACATGTAGACTACACGGTTTAAAGGAAAAACGGAATCAACAAATTCGAAATTGTGGATAAGTGATATCAAAATGATATTCTGCTCGATAAAAATGAAAAAAATTCGATTATTGGGTTATTATACAATAATGCACCGCTTATATAATATATACAGAGTCTATATCATATACATATACTGAATCAGAACATCGCTGTTAAAAAATTCACTATTTTTTGTAATTTATAGTCTATAGTCTATAGTCTATAATTTATAGTTCATAGTTTACAGTTTATAGTGCATGGTTATATCGTATGGTTATGGCTATATGTATACATATATACTACGTTACAATCCTAAACGCCGAACTTGGAAATACATTCTCATTGACTTTTAAGAATTAGAAGCTACCATTGGTAACTTTTTAGTATTTTACCTTGCGAGTGTGTCTACTCCTCGCTGCGTACAATTCATTTCTGCTCGTATCTGTTCAAGTTCCCGTTTCAGTCGAGATACTCGATTCCTTGCGAGTGCGACGTCAGACTTCAAAAGATCAGGATCATACTTAGTGCTCAATGAACTTGAACTGGAACACACTGTGAACAAAACAACTTTTTTATTCTCCTCCTTTCTTTGTATTATTCGCCTACAATTTGTATACTATGGTGGCTCTTATTTTCGACATTTGAATTTTTTTACGGAATCCCCTCAGGATTGGTCCAATTAATAAAAGAACAATCTGTGCTCAAGTTTGAGCTCAATCGGAAACGGGAAAACGTGCCCCTTGGCCCTTAAACAAAATCTGTAGATCTGGACAGGCTGTGTCTTTATGTCGTATTACTTTTTTTTGTAAAACCAACGGTTTTTAAAAAACGTAAGAAAATGTCGGAACAAAATAAAAAATTTTTTTAAAATTTAAAAACTGAAGTGTGCTTTCATTATTTATTATCAATAAGCATTAATGAAAAATTTGTATTTTTTTTAACTCACTGAACTTACTTTTTTTTAATTGCATATTATTTTGAAGGAAATTGCGTATATTTTCTTTATTATAAGTGAACAAAATTTTAAGGTTGCACTATATCAGGGGTAAAGGTCCTATAAAGAGAAGTACGTTCCGCAAGTTAAAAAAAAGGACACATTTTTCGTTAATGTTTATTGATAAAAGCTAATGAAAACACATTTCAGTTTTCAAATTCCAGAAAAAACTGTATTATTTTGTTCCAACATTTATCTCAATTTTTTCAAAAATCGTTTGATTTACGAAAAAAAAGTGATAGGATATAAAAGACGCTGCCTGTTCAGATCTACAGGTTTTGTCGAACATATTGTTTGATACAGTGAATACAGTGAATACAGTGCATTTCCGCTGTAAAAGTCCCTACAAGCGTCGCGTTTACCGGTCCCAGGAACTACCCACACCACCGCGGGACATACCCCGTGAGGGGCTGAAAAGCTCGAGAGCCGCCACCGCGCACCGCCGAGGAGTGTAACATAACTCAATCGGGTATATCAGTGTGAGATCAGAAGGCCACTACTAATCCAATTACAAAATTTCTTTATTTTTCATTATTTTTTATGAGACTTTCACCAATATATTTGTGGCATTTTTCTGATTAATATGATACCAAACTCGATATAATTCGGATCATATTTACTAGAAAGTAACTTTCATCGTTCATTACACAAGTAAATATCATCGAAATTATGTAATATTTGGTTTTGTCCTCGGCGACGACGGCTCTCGAGCTTCGCTGTTCGTTTCTACGTGCAACATTGTATCAGAGAAAGACATTTTCTCAGCCTTCTTGTCCCTATCGGTCTTTATGTACCTGGTTTTGGTCATGTAGACGCGAGGGTCATTTACATTTCCAACGTGCACTGTGTATTTCAAATGCAACGTTCGGCGAGAACCACAGATTTCATCCAAATGTCCTTCGCCAGAACCGCGCAAAACGATTTCATGATCATCTATTTAATCACTTTAATAAAGGGCCAAGAGGCACATTCTCCCGTTATCCGATCCAGCTCAAACTTTGCACAGACTTTTCTCTCATTAATCGGAACAATCCTTGGGAGGTGCCATAAAAGAATTTTGGAAAAATTTTCTTCAAGTGTAAATAAGAGTCCCCCTAGTGTATACATATATGTATGTATGTAGGTGTACACAGGGTATCCCAGCTAAACTTAATTATCCCGAAAACATAGAATTTAAATGTTTTCGAGGGGGCTATCTCGTACGGCACTTGTTTCTTTGTGGGTGAAGGCGTTTCGGTGTATGCAAGGACCTCTTGGATTTCTCTAATTGGAAAAACCTATCGTTTGTAGCATAAATCGACAGAGTATCGAAATCTACGTAAAAATGTATTGACCTTCATATGTTATAGATGTAATAGTTAACGAGATATTATTGAAATTTTTTTCCATACAAACTCACCATATTTTAGTTGAGGGACATCAGTTGGAGCACCTACTAGCTACCGAGTAGTAGATACGTATTGAAAATTATTTCGATAATGTCTGTTAACAATTTGATTTGATTTGATTAAGTTCAATACATTTTTACGCAGAACTCGATCTCTATTGACGTACGATACAAAAAGTAGGTCATTCTATTAAAAAACATTTATACTACCATCACAGACACGTAACGTATCCGATCCGACAAATATTCTCCAATGCATTTAGATGGCAGTGTTTATACTAACCGTACCGACACCGCACAGACACGTATCGGCACCGGCCCACAGTGGTCCGGATCGAAGAATTTAGGGAGATTTATGTATAACTTTTGAACCGTTTGAGATATTGAAATGAGGTTTGAACTAAAAAATATTGTAAAATAATCTCTTTCGAATAATACATGTTAGAATATATTTTTTGTTTAATTTGTTAGTTAGTTATTTTTATAAATTTTTATGTAGTTGTTGAGTCAGTTGCTTTCCTTATTAAAACCGTTGTATAACAGTTGAAAATTCAAATCTTATAGTTTTCTTATATATAGTGTAATAATGTTATTAGAATTTTTGATAAAATGTACAGGTAAGTAAGTTATTAAGTAAGGTATCTAACGTTACAAATATATACAAGCGGCTTTTGTTTTCTTTATTTTCTTAATAATTCCGCAGCCACTGGACTTAATTGTTTGATTTTCTTCGTGTAAGATCTTATTCTCGTGGATGAAATATGTGGGTCCGATGTTAATAACAATTTGTGAAATGTATTTTCATTTGTAGCGGATCTAGAAATTTTCCGAGTATTTTCGGTCCTAATTTTTGAAAAATCTTTATGTCTTGTTTCTTGAGCCTCTTCAGATAATTGTCCAATCGGAAGTAATGCGTGCTGTATTATCTCCCTGTATTATCTTACGAGGACATCGCAAAGAACTTAAGCAATTTTGTCCGGTGAAATATGCTACTTTCAGAACGCTCAACTTTAAATGAAAATATTTATTCAATTTCATTAATTTCTTAATTTTTGAGGTCTATAAACGCTTACAAAGCAATACAAATTGATTAGTTTTCAATTTCGATTTTTTGGTTGAATGTCCCTAAATTCTTCGATCCGAACCACTATGCGGCCCGATCGCCCAACATTTTTGTGAAGAATGCTCTGTCGGTGTCGTGCCGGGTCCGGTACGCATCGGTGCGGATAGTATGCACGCATTCCGGTACCGTTCCGGCACCGTACAGACATAGACATAATCGTAGCAGCGAGAAAGGACTTCTTTACCCATATTTAACAATAAATGTACCGAGATTTTTGTATATCTATTGTAAGAGCGCGCGAGCGCACGATTTGCCACAAGGGGTAGCAGGGCAGCGACGACGTCGATGGAATTCGACGATCGCGACGCAATCTGACAATCAGCGGCCACGGTCCGCGGCGCAGTTCGCCTAGACAAAATAACGTGAACATGTACGGGCGAGAATAAGTAAAGAAGTTTCGCGATTACACTATTCATACCGTAATCGGTGAAATGACCGGTTCTGAAATAAAAGTTATTTTTTGCCAAACTCTATACGTGTAATAGTGAATTTAATATCATTAAAATCAAGCAAACTATACAGGTTTTATAATATAGTATATAAGTATAAATTATAAAATGATATATTTAATAATAAGTCTCGTTAAATTCATAATTAACGCTTTCAAAAACAAATTTAATGTTATAACTGTTATATGTTTCGAATCAGGTACTAATTTCAACTAAAAAATAACAAAAATAGTCGTCCGCGTTTTTCGCATCGATGCCTCGATGGTAAATGTCGGTCGACTGTCGTGCCTCGACGGATAGTATTTATACTACTATCTGTGTTGGAACGGTGCCGTTCGGATATGTTACGTGTCTGTGACGGTAGTATTAAATCGGCCTTTCTTCGGGATAATCAAGTTAGCTGGGACACCCTGTATGTGCAACGTCGCTTTTCTCCCCATCATAATTAACCGATAATCGTCAAGTCAACACCATCTTTGATAAACTTTTAAAAGAAATTACTAACGATAAGAATTTAACGTAGGTCCGATTATTCATTGCTTTATTTCTTTTAGAGGATTTATTGGGTAATCAAATATTCTGTACTCTCCAAAAAGGAAAAAATCAACGTAAAACAAGAATTGCGGCAAACTGTTTGTACCTTGTTCCTACAAAGTATTTTACACTATATTGTCTTGTCTACACATAACATATGAATCTATATCGATAGTTTGTACTGGGCCCAGGTTCGACGTTATAGAAATAAAGATTTATTGCAATAATGTTGATAATTCTGTTAGTTTAACAAGTAGTTCATGCTCATAGTTGATATCGTGTTTAAAATTTGAACATTTCTGTAGGAATGCAAAACATATTTCTCAGCCGCGAAATTTGTTTTTAAACAATCGGTTTACTTAACAGATTGCTCGAGTTCTTCTAGTTACACAATAAATATTTTTATCTATCATTTTGTATTTTTATATTCTTGTATTTTTGTTATAAATTAAGCTTATTGTCATAGGTCTTCGTTTTCAAACTTGTTAAATGGTTCTTTTATGCGAATTCTTTTTATCAATGATGAACAACAAGTGTGATAAGTTTTATACAAATGATTCTTTCCATTACACACATATGATGATTGTATGTATCAGATAGACTAGAAAATGATTCTTGCAAAAACTATTACCGAAACTTTGATTTTGTAGCATTTCACTCGGTTAAGTCTATGATAAGTGTATAAAATAACTGTAATATAATTACTAAAAAAATATATATATTTATATACAGTTATCTGCACTGTACTTACAACTTGCACGCGACGCGCCGAGCGTCGTTAAGGCATTGTTCAGGTGATTATACTCATCCTGGGCCAAACATAGCCTCTGTTGCTTCACGTCATAGATTTCCTTCTTTGCCTGAAACATAAACGACGAATTTATGTAGAGAAAAAATTCAAATGGCACAGGAAATATCTATCAATTCTTTGAATATCAATATTAGTTAAAAAGTAGTTTCATTATCCTGTTAACGATTTCTTTTTCTGATTGTGGAAACTTCTGCAAAAACTAGTGTTAATAGTTAAGATGAGTAAATACAGTATTTTGTCACTGAGATTTACAAATTCTTCTCAAAGTAAAATCTTTTTTCCAAATTTCACTGGAATCCTAAAGAATTAAAGTAATTCCACTCATTTTCAATGTATGTTGTCTCTTAAATACGTTACCGAATCGAGGCAATACTTGCACATAAAGTAAAGTATGTATTTACTTGGAATCGCGTAACTATCTCCGGTATTTAATATGTTTATGAAAAACCTGTTTAGCACATAATAAAATTTCACCCAGAAGAAAGTAAAACTCTAGGAAAGATTCTAAATCCCGAAATTGTTAAAATTATTTTTTAAAAGATTTTTAAATCGTCAATACGAGACGTGTAATTTAAAAAATATTGGTTGCTCTGAAATTAAATATTTTGAACTGCACATCAATTGAGTAGCTAAATTTTTATTATTATTCTTTACCTTCGATATTTATTTTATGTTATTCTTTATTAAAATATAGGGAAATGAAATCGACGGTCAGACACTCTTTCAAAGATAAACTCGACAAAATCTCATTTCCATTGCGTTTATTTGTTCCTTGAAATAATTATGTTCTAAATTCGAAATGATTCTTTCACGTACCTATGTATAAATTTCGGAGACTTTTATATTAGCCAATATACGTAGTCCATCCGTCGATAAAACTCTTGGAACAAACAACGAAAATAAACCCGTACGCGTTGTCGTTAATTATGCACAGTGGTTAAGTATTTTCATATTCTGTACACTGTCAATTTCATCGTAGAATTTTGGTAATTCTCCTCCAGCATCAGAATAATTGTTTCATTACTAATTAGTATCAATTAGCTAAATCAACGATAACCCAGTCCAAAAAAATAAAACTTTTTTCGTGATCTGCAATAACTGTTGGGTGATTCTTATAGACTTCATCATTCTAAAATCAAATCCGAAAGCAGAATTGCTCTAACACGCAACATTTTCGAGAAACTTTAGTTTTTGTAAAAATGTATGATTTTGATCAAAAGAATGAGGTGCTATGCAAAAACTAAACACGCGAGAAAGTTCAGGTTTGAGTCAAAAGATAGAAGGGACTCTCTTTTAGATATTCATATACAGTGAATTCGGAATATAAGTCGCCGAGGCTTCTACGAGAAATGTCGTGAAATTATCCCACTACCGCGGGGTATACTTCATGAGTGGCCAAGAAGCTCGAGGGCCTCCGCTGCCGAAGAGTGCAAACATAACACGGGAGACCACTACAAATCCAATAATAAAACTTTTTTATTATTAATTATTTTTCTATGAAACTTTCACCAATATATTTGTGGAATTTTTCTGATTAAAATGATACCAAATATGATATAATTCCGATGACATTTATTTGTGTAATAAAAGATGAAAGTTACTTCCCATTATGATATATTAACGGAAAATTAGTTTAAATATGGTCCGAATTGTATCGTGTTTGGTATTATTTTAATCAGAAAAATTCAACAAATATGTTGATGGAAGTCTTATAAAAAAATAATGCATAATAAAAAAGTTTAAGTTTTGATTTAAAGGCCTGAGCTCACACCAGTCTTTCATTTTTCTCGACCGTTTCGACTCACCGCGTCTCTTTTTTCCCCATACGCTGTCCTTCTATGCGTCCGAAACGTTAATCGTTCATTACACAAGTAAATATCATCAGAATTATATCAAACGTGGTATCATTTTCAAAGTCCCATACAAAAATAATGAAAAATAAAGAAGTTCTCGAGCTTCGCTGTCCTTTTCTACGTTCGGCACTGCATCAAAGAATAGTGGCTTTCTAACTTAAAGAACCAGATCCGGGCTGCTGACATAACACGCGAATTCACTGTAGTCAATTATATTTTTATGTACTTCCTAATAGTTGTAAATGCTTGTTAAAGTTTGAAAAAGAGCTGACGCGGCTACTTTGTACGCTCTATTTTTGTGTTTATGTGAAAACTCCTTCATCTAGCAGGAATTTACTATACAGGAATGAATTCTACAGACATGTCTGGTAAAGAAACCATTCACGAAAAGTATTTGGTTCGATTAGTATATGAGGAGATCAAGAAAATATTCATTGACAGCTTGTGTGCGACGTGTTCGCGCAACGCGACTATGGCAGCCTTTGCTCGACTCGTCAGGGCCGTAGCTATGGTTAGTCGACATTGGTATCACTCAAATATGTTTTGGATACATTTTTTTTTGTCTTTTTGAGTGCTAAACGTCACACAAAATTATAAAAATACGAGACATGTTCACATTTCGTCATGGATATGCTTAATAAAGAAAATTAAATCCAAAACCTTAGCTAATGCTGATGTAAACAAATTTAAAAATGTTTCCGCCTACCTTGAGGTTTATACATGGTATCCCGATTTTCACTAATAAGGATCCAACAGTAATATGCAAGCATCGCATATATATATATATATATATATATATATATATTAAAGAGTGTGTACACACACACGCGCGCGCGACAGTATTACAATATTTACAAAGCTGAAATATATGTACACTATTAAGATATAATATACTACTGAAATACATATATTATATGCACAAAAATTAAAATACTATAGATACCTATAAAGTTTTTTATGAGGTTTTATAGCGTAGAAATGCAGATTTAAAATGCTTATCACGACTGACTTTGACAAATTCGAAGCCGAAACTGTGCTTTGACATACGAAATTTCCTTACAGACTACAGGCTATAGACTACAAAATATGTACTTACAATGTAAGGAAAGACTGCATTGCGGCGACTGAAAAATTTTATTTTCAGTAATTGTTGTCTCCGTTTTATAATTGTGGTACCAATGGACATTCGAGATTCTTCCGATTAAAATAAGTCTAAACACGATGTAAATAGGACTATTTTTATCGACTTAAGTACATAATTAAGGCATAGATTTCTCCATAGTAAATCGATAAAATGTCGCAGAATTGTATAAATCAGCTGGACCCTTTTTGTTATATTTATGACGAAATTGTTTAAAAATAAAAACACAGCAATATAATTCCTGCATTAATCTTTGAACCAGATATTTCAACAACAGAAAAACGTTAGCAAGAAGAAGACTGAAGTACAATGCTTGCAGCAGATTACTGTTGGACACTTATTAGTGAAAATCGGGATATCATGTATAAGCGTCAAGCAAGGCGGAAACATTTTTTAATTTGTTGATATCAGAAATAGCTAAGTTTTTGTATTTAATTTTCTTTACTAAGCATTTCCACAATGAAATGTGAAATTGGCACCCAAAAAGACAAAAAAAAATTTATGTAATTTATACACAGTAAGCAAAAATATATTTGAGTGATACCAACGTCGACTACGCATAGCGACGGCCCTGGCGAGTCGAGAAAAGGTTACAATGGCCGCGTGGCGCGAACACGTCGCACACAAGCTGTCAATGAATATTTTCTTGATCTCCTCATATACTAATCGAACCAAATACTTTTCGTGAATGGTTTCTTTACCAGAAATGTCTGTAGAATTCATTCCTATATAATAAATCCCTGCTAGATGAAAGAATTTTCATATAAATACAAAAATAGAGCGTATAAAGAAGCCGCGTCAGCTCTTTTTCAAACTTTAAGAAGCATGTACAACTATTAGGAAGTACATATAAATATTGTTGACTGTATGGATATGTAGAGGAGAGTCCTCTCTATCTTCTGACTCAAATCTGAACTTTCTCGCATGTTTAGTTTTCGCGTAACACCTCATTTTTTATCAAAATGCATTTGACAAAAACCAGTTTTTCAAAAACGTTGCGTGATAAAGCAATTTTGCTTTCGGATTTGGTTTTAGAATAACAAAGTCTATAAAAATCACCCAACAGTTATTGCAGATTAAATTTGGAGTTGTATAGTGTAGTTTGAGCCCCTTTCTACGTTGATACCATATGTGCTCTTAGAGATAGGTTTCTAATTAGAGACAAATCTATACACGTAATTAGAGTGTCAACCTCTCATTTATGCATGTATGTAGCTTAAAAGGGCTATGGACATATATATGTGTAAAGGGCTGAGAAAAAAGTGTGTAGATTCGAAAATTTGTCTACGCGAACTTGCAAGTTAAAGTTGAGTTCATTGTATTCCCCGAAAATATATATTTGTTATAATATTATGTGCTTCCATACTCTAAGTAGCATTCCTCCCTAAATTTACACTTGAAAGAGAACTATGATAACTCAAACGTTCTAGTTGAAAGTTTGATTGTGCGAATAGAAAGTAATGCTAATAATGGATAAGTATTGTGTGAAAAAACTCATAATGCTTTTTAAATAAAAATAGTTCGATATGTTTTTCTTGTTTAAATTATAATATAAATTCTATAAAAATCCGATTTGCATCTATTACCTATGCATATATCCCAAAAAATATATGAAAATTTGCAAGGACATCCCTAGACAGTAGTATTTCCTTTTTTTAACAGCAAGCAAATAGCAGGCTAAGAAATTTCAACATCTGCCTACATTTTCTTTAAATTCGCAACGTTTAAAATTTCTCATAACTCGTGTGAATTGTGCAAAAATTTCTAGAAATCAATTGGATTAGTGTAAGATATTAGATACGATCTAAACCGCTGATTTCAACACGATCAAAAATTAATTCTTCATTACCATGTTTTCTTTTCCAAAGGTTTGCAGTCTTATCATTTCATTTGAGAAAACATAGAAATCTTTTGTTTTGGCGAGTGCAAATAAACAATTGAAGTGTACAGAAGTAATTGTATGGTCACCGTGATCATGATTGCGATATTGCGAGTATATGGATGCATAAAATACACGAATGTAATAAATGAAATAAAGTTCATAAATCCGCATATTTTTCAACAATTTGATTGTGCAAAAATTTCAATTGCGCGCGTACGAGAGGTTGGGAGGGTGAAAACCATCCGAGTAGCCTTCCAGACGTCTAATATGAATTAGAAAGCTATTGTTGTTAGAAAGGAGTTCGAAACGTAGAAATGTAGAGAAACTGGAAAAACATTCGGCCCTAAATTGTGAAACACTGAACCTCACACATCACTATATTTTATGAAACTGCACTTGAACGGATATCCAGACGGAAACAATACTAAAAAGTACGTACAAATCCTCGAACTCTTACATATTCACAATAATAGTATGCCGTGGCGTCGGTGCAATTCCGTTTATAGCATTGCTCCCAATAAAACCTTTGGATTTGTTCGTCGTTTTCGTAGTCGTTGTGATAGCACATTCTCATCTGATATTGCGAAACAACGTTCTCGTAAATTTGTTCTTGATAATAGGGGTGCTTGGTGAAACGTTGTTGTTGGGTATACTGTCGTTGTTGTTCTAAGCGTTGGTGATGCGCGTGTTGGTGATAATTGTCAACATAAGTGCGGTATTGGTGGGCAGGTACGAGTATGCAGAGTGTATACTGACGGTCCATGCCGGGTACACAGTAAAACCAAACACGGTACACCGATCCCTTCCTCTTCTTCTTCTTCTTCTTACTTGTAGTCGTTGGTTTCGTCCTCGTCCTCGTTCTCGTCCTCGTTCTGGTCCTCGTCCTCGTCCTCGTCTTCGTCCTCGTCCTCGTCCTCGTCCTCGTCCTCGTCCTCGTCTTCGTCTGCGTCTTCGTCTTTGTCTCCGTTTGCGTCTTCGTCTTTGTCTTTGTCTCCGTTTGCGTCTTCGTCTTCGTCTTTGTCTCCGTTTGAGTCTTCGTCTTCGTCTTCGTCGCCGTGATCGTCGTTGTCGTGGTCCTGGTCCTGGTCCTGGTCCCGATCGTCGTCTGCCTCTCCGTGGTCGCTGCCTTCCTCTCCTTTCTGTTCTTTTTCCTCGCCTTCTTCTTCTTCTTCTTCTTCTCCTTCTTCTCTTTCTTCTCCTTCTTTTTCTCCTCCTCCTCCCTCTCCTTCTCCTCCTCCTCCTCTTCTTCCTCTTCCTCCTCCTTTTCGTTCTGCTTTCCACCGAATTTTACAACTCCGTTCTCTTGTTCTTCTTCTATCCCGTCGGATATGTATGTATCTTTTCCTCTCTTCACCTCATCTTTCCGAAGGTCTTCACGATACTGGCTGGTTTACGGGGCCCGAAATTCCAATCCCCACCTCGGTGGGTCTCAATTTTTAAGGGATCCCACCTTTTTTCCTCTTTTTGCCTTCTCTCGTTTCTTGCACCATCCGGTCGATCCTCTCTTTCCACCTTTCACGCCATCCTTCTCTCTTATTCACTAACCTCCCCCCCCCCCATTGTATCTAACAGCCTTCCCTTTTACTTCTTCGTCACTCTCTCTTTCTTTCTCTTCGTCCTTTTGATTCTTCGATCTTTGCCTCCTTCTCGCTTGAAAACGTACTAACTGATTCGGTCTTTGTGTATGCGCGTTCCTTCTGTGTCTCCTCTCTTTCTGCCCGTTTCTTCCTTCCATAGTCTTTTCACTTGTCTCGCTTTAACTACGGTGGCCCCAAGTGGTTCTTTCTTAGTCGGTGTAAAAAGGCGGTCCTCATCTCGGGACCTCGGTAGTGCCGTCGCAATGGAGCTCTTGTGCTCTCACTCCTTCACTTTTCCTATCTTCTCTCTCTCTCTCTCTCTCTCTCTCTCTCTCTCTCTCTCTCTCTCTCTCTCTCCCCTCTCTCTCGCTAGCTCTCTCTCTCTCTCTCTCTCTCTCTCTCTTTCTCTCTCTCTCTCTCTCTCTCTCTCTCTCTCTTTCTCTTACTTTTTCTCTTTCCATCAGCGACCGCTCTTTCCATGCCAACCACCTATACCTCCCTTCCCGTCTCTATCCATTCCTTCTCTTATCCACTCTGATGCGCTTCAAATAATGTTCATTTCTAACGAATCTTGTTGATATTGGAAAGTGAATAAACTAGCAAATGAACGATAACTGCTTCGAGTACCTTTGTCAGTTTTTTTTAGCCCAGCATCGTTAACGATCGTACTACTCCAACATCTATTCCCTTTGTCTTAATAAATAATTCTAAGTTTGTGAACAAAGGCATTTCCTACTTTAGGACTTCTATCTGTCAATAAAAATCCTTCTTTGTTTCTATCAAAAATGTTTTAAGACACGACTAAGCCCAGTTAAGCGGAACGTATTGGAACGTTGCACTATCGTTTAACACGTTCGTTAAGATAAACTATATGGGAAACACACGAGTCTCACGGTAACTAAAATGAACAACGCCATATCGTTGGTAAAATATTCCATTCGGTGTAGGTGATCAACTTTTTCTCATAAGTGAGTTTCAAAATTTATCTGCTAGAAATAGAAAGACTGTAGTGTTTAACGACATTCGTTCGCATATTACAGTCCCCTGCGTTATTTTTTAAGCAAAGACAAACAAGATAAACAGTAGATTATTTATTGATTGGCTGAATCTTATAACTCCATATCATTAAACTAACAAACTACGTAATACACTATTCAATATTAATTTGTTTGGATATTTCAAGATAAACTAGAATTCGTATTATTCTAATGTTATAGTATCTATATGTTTTCCAATTTCAATTTTACGCAAGTAGTCGACTAAGCTACTTACAATATCCAATTTCCCGTGTTATATCTTTGCTTGTGCGAGTTATGGAGCCCTGTGTGACAATTATGTTCACAGTGTGTCCGATTTAATCCAAAACGTTCAAATATCTCCAAAAATATGAATAATGAGAAAAAATGTTCCAAACAGAAATTGCACGATGTCATATTATACTGTTATTTGTTTGACCTTCCAATGACCTTCCAATTAAAATTTTTAACAAGAATTAAAAATGTGTAGGCGTGTTAAGTTTGAAAGTCTATCTGCCAATAGCGAATATTGTAAGCATATAATGTTCTGGAAAGACCTCTATTCGAGACAGAAGAATCATTCATAATAACAAACGTAGGTTGCCAGTAAAAAATGTTAACATAACCTTCGTTATTTAATGACACAAAGTTTAAACAATGGGTTTAAAAAAAGCATAATTTGAATCATCAAAGAAGGCAAATGGAATCTTCCAATTTATTCGAGAAGAATCGTTGAGTACGTCGCATCGGCCGAGACCAATCTACGTACATATACGTTGACACTAGGCGAGCCTTGTTCCTATTTTAACAATTGTCAATTGTCTAATTGGTGTTGGAACTTGCTTTGACATCCACTTGAAAAATGATCCATTTTATTGAGTAAACGAAACTAGGTTCATTTAATAGTTGTATTTCTGTTGCAAGTAATATTTGTAATAAGCTTTTTTCTAATGTGTTAAAAATAAATATTGTACAATATCAGACATATGTTCGTATGTATTGTATGCACTATACAATAGATACGATGTGCGTACATACGTAGAATCGGGTATCGAGACGTTACACTGAAGACGCGTGTACATTAAAATATGGATAAAACCGCTTCTCGAATTCCACCGGCATATTCGTCATCGAGGCTACCCCCGGGGCACAGATTCTTTTTTTCAAAGTTGCGGAATGCTCGTGGTATGCAGGTATGAAATGCAGGGTGCCGCGGGGCGAGCACACGATCCTGTCGTTGGTGCAGATCAGGCTGTAAGTTGTAAGCTGTAAGCTGAAAGGGACGAAAGGAGATGGCTGGAGAGAGGGAAGGGGTGGCGCCGTGTCGGTGAAGGGCGGAGGGCGGAAGGCCGGAGGACGGAGGACCGGAGGACGGAGGATCGGAGGACGGAGGACCGGAGGACCGGAGGACGGAGGACTGGAGGAGGGAACGCGGAGAGCGGAGAGCAGAGGTATCAAAAGGAGAAGCGGGAGAAACGGAAGAAGAGAGAGAAGAGGGTGATGAGAGGAATAGAGGGCCTAGCGAGGTTACGATACGACCCTGTTGAACGTGGTCCCATCACGGACTCTTGGTCGGTAGTAGAATCGACCTTGAGTGGCGCATTATGCCTCGTCCTTGTTGGAATTTCTGGGACCGCTACTGGCCCATCAGCCGGGTCTCTGATCATCTAAAAGCAGCCACGATGGGTCTTGATATATGTCTCCACCGTTTCCGAAGGCACGCGTCTTGCCAGTCACGATGGGACTAATTTTTCATCTAATCCTTCTGGACATTATCGGATTCTTTAACCAATAATTTACTGTTTCTGCATACAGAACTTTACAAACAATGCCATGATTATCTATCGAGCAACTGCTAGTTGGGATTCGAAGAATTCCAACTATCGCTTTGTAAAGAATATCGAGATATCAACAAATTTATTGTAGACTGGCACAAACTTGCATATTACGAAACGGTTCCAGAATTTGAATATTTACAGGGGCATATCGCACATTTGCAACGACACTAATACAACTCGAAAAAATCATTTTTCCACGAGAAGCGAGACTGAGAAAGAAGAAATTGTTTTCGAATGTGATTAGACAGTTTTTTGTTAATTAGATTTACGAACAAGAAAAATAATGCTCATAAACTAGGAACAAGTACCTACATGCACCTGTTCGCAACGTTACTCAGGGCACAACGGTGCCAGGAAGCGCACAAATCAAGAGGAATAACTTACAAGAATTAGAAAAAGTTATTCTCGACCGGCCAAATTCTAAAGATAAGCGAACGATTGGTGTATACGGGCAAATGAATATGACACATCTTTAATCTCAAACAATGATAATATATGTTTTACTGCCATATCTGAAATATCTATAATGTTTTACCAACATATCTAAAAACAAAAGAAGTGCCTTCAAGAGAAAGAAATGCACTTTCTATAGCTTTTTTGCACAAGATTCTACTATGATTTTTTTTGCTTTCTAGAGTCAGTTAAAGTTAAAACGGCCATTGTTGCTTCAATGTTGCATAACTCGAACAAAAAATCGCACTATGTTCGACAACCAGGTTTTTCGCACAGGAAAGCAGGCGCTTTCAAGCGATGTTAACAAGATTTATCAAAACAATTTATCTCACCCCATGTGATGCCTGGAAGTTGAACAAAATTTTTAATAACTGTCAGTATTTTTTATAACGCTATAACTGTAATAAAAAGCAACGTATCTGAAAAGTTGGAAAGGCATCTGAAAGTAGAGATTTCAAGCTTTCAAATGATTTTTTAACGATATGGACACAACAATTTTTGCCAGAGTTATGATCACTTGAAATTGACCCAATTTCTCGGGTTCGTGGAGGTGATACTTTAATTTTTTTGAGGAGTATATATTGAAGTTTGTGCATGTGTAAATACTGTTAAACGTTTGTTTGAAACACTTTTTCGTCAGATTAAGGGAAGTTACTATTGGAAGGGATATTTAGTGATGCTCATAACAGTATTCGAGGAACTACTGGCACTCGATGCGAAACCACGATTACATTCTTCAGATGATATAAACTAAATATTCCAG
Source organism: Halictus rubicundus (assembly GCF_050948215.1). Lineage (NCBI taxonomy): Eukaryota > Metazoa > Arthropoda > Insecta > Hymenoptera > Halictidae > Halictus > Halictus rubicundus. Next base: position 1,159,520 of record NC_135155.1, read on the forward strand.
TTATACTAACATTCATTCTCCTTCAATTACTTCCAAGTATCTATCATTCACAGCTCAATTATTTTATGATCACATCAGACATATGATATACGGTTGATTCATGCCATACTGATATGTATCACGTAAACAGCTGATAATATTTAGTTCGGGCACTTCTAGGCATCTAAACTTTTAAGGATTGTATAAAGCAATGTTTACAGATTAAAAATCAGTAAGAAAAAAACAGGAGTTTTGTGGCGTAAAAAATTCTATGATATACAGGATGTCCCAAAATATTCTCCACGGCTTCGTTCAGGAGTTATTAACGAAAAACACGGACCAATCAGAGCGCGGCAATGCGAGCGGATTGCGACTCGACGAGAAGTCTCGCTGAGCGTGGCGTTGGCATTGAACGAGCCGGAATCCATCCACTGTAGCCGCGCTATGATTGGTCTGCGTTTTTCGTTAATAACTCCTTAACAAATCTGCGGAAAACATTTTCGCAAAGTAAAAAGTTACTTCAAACCGAGCTTAGGAATCGCCGCTTTCAAGGAAGTACAATATTTTTAGAACATCCTGTATATTGATTTTCCGAAAGAAAATATTGTATATTATTTTCGATTGTTTATTCTATCAAAACCACCGAAGAGTACAAAACGGGAAGCCATACAATTACTCTATACACCTACCTTTACATCCTATGTATGTTTTCATCTCCTTTTTATATACAAAACTTGTAAGAAAATCACATCTTTAACACAAGTTTTTCGACATTTCGCTTGGGCACGAGAATAGGTTACCTTCAAGTATCTCTTTGTTAAATATTACTTTGTATTTATAATATGTCCCAAATGCCTAGCCGATAAAAGTTCCAGAGCTATCCCCACTGCCGCGGAGTATACCCCGTGAGGGACCGCGAACCGAGACCTCTACAGCTTCGCTGTCCTTTTCTACGTCCGGCGTGGATCAAAGAATAGTATCTCCTGGCCGATGTATGTCCCTCACTAGACCCGCTTCTTGGACATATATCAAGTGAGCACTGTATAGGCAGAATTCACTGTAGTGGTACCGACAGTTTTCGCGAATATCTCGGAAACTAAACGAGACCGCCGTTAACATGCACAGGAAAAAGTTGTTAAAAATATTCAGATTTATGAGGTATTTAAAAATCATCGAAATCGGAGTGAAGAGGTAGCTCTTCTGCAGTTTCGTCCCATTTTGTGTTACAGTTTGTTTTGCTTTTCAGTTACTACGTAAAGGATGAAGAAAGAAGCTGAATGATGCGAAGAAACGCTTGACCCAAATATCCGTTCTAATTGTGAAATAATATTTCGCGTATCGTGACTCTGTAATTAGTGTCATTATTATTATGAAATTTGCAGCTTTGTGGAAGAGGAATTTGTTTGTATCTTGTAGAAACCATATATATTAGATAATAGGCATATGTGTATGAAGAGGTACATAACAGGTACAATCAGCTAAAAATATCGTGGTTGACCGTGAGAGAATGAAAACTCTTTTCAGAACAAAATTACGCTACAGCAGAACCGTGATCTAAAAAAATGCATATAGAAATACTTGGTAAGACACAATTACGGCTGCTACAGTATACACCTGTGTATTATATGTAAATATGTATTTGATTTTATTCGAACGTTTTATACATGAACGTATAATAAACCAATAAAATTATATTATAAATAAATTAATTAATTAAACTAATTCACAGACGCAGAAGTATGTATGACTATGCGAGTATATATAGCATATTTGAGTATTTTGGGAGATGTATGCATGTCACGAACGCAGAAATATACATATATATTTTTTAAACTTCAAAGTTATCGGGACTGTTTTCAATCTAACTACAGGGTGTCCCGGTTTTTTTCAGCAAAACTACGAAAGCATATTCTACAAGCAAAAATAAGAAAAAAATGTTGTTTAAAGTTGGGTTAGAAACGCTTCGTTACAAAGTTATAAGCAAATGAAATTTAATTTGGTAACAGCGGATTATTAGATGAATACCAGCGTGTTCCTCGTTTGAAAACACTCTTGGCATTTTCACCACGATTTCTTGTCCTAACAGATGTTGTGGTAAAAGTGACACTGATATTGAATCACTTTGTAATAAAGCGTTTCTAACCGAACTTCAAATAACATTTTTTTCTTATTTCTATTTGTAGAATATGCTCCCGTAGTTTGCTCCATTGTATGCTCCAGTATCGTTTCTCCTTCACTAACCAATACCGTTTATCAGTCTCTACAAGAAAGTATTAACCCTAAAAAAAAGAAAGGAAAATGACGTGAACGAACTGAAGTGTCCAATGGACACATGTAAGAAAAAAATTGAAATGTGTGGGTACTTATATCAGAGGTCGGCAAGATCGAGCGCATTTCGGCCGATTTTCGAGGGCTACGCCCCCTTGTTCCGGCCGCGCGTCTCGTTCCCTGTGACGGTCATAGTTCTCGAGCCACCTCAGGCGCGTACCGCATGAACTGCGCGTGGCGCATTAGGGCGACACCCGTATCAATAGATTTCCACATTACCGAGGAGGTACTATTGTCAATTTTTTTATACTAAAAAACATATTTTTCTTTTATATTCAATTATCTACGATGGAATAATACAAGCGTTCATAAAATGTCAGAAAGTCTGGAAAAATATCTCCAAATAAAAATGTCGTTAAGTTTTGATATTCAAAATGTGTCCGATGAACCTGTTCTTTTGTGGATTAAAAACAGGAATGAACATCCAGAAATTGATATTTTAGAATATATTTGAATTTCGCTACAGCACAGACATTCCAACTCGATTTTCGACTCTCGATTTATTTGTATATGTAGAATCAACGCGCAGTTGCTAGAACCGACTATGATGTCAAAGATATCGTATATTTTGCACTTGAAATGGACATAATGTATAATATCTAATAAGATTCCAAATTATTTATCTAAAGCAATTAAATAAAATGAATAATTCCTCTCAAAACAATTTGTTAACCTAAGCGTGCAGTTACTGTTTCCGAGTTATTTCTAAACGTAAAAAATCCTACAATAGTTTATGAAATTTAATGTTTTTAGAGTTATTTGTTACTTGTTAAAATAATTCTTGTCTGAGCCCAGTAGTCACCAACCCGACTCTATGCATTACCTCTAGCATCACCTGTATGGATTCAAATAATTTCCTTGTGTATGTAGAAAAAGTTGGATCAGTAAAAGAGTTTAGTCATTGATTTACCTCTATACGGTATCTGCCCCTACCTCACCACCCTTAAACCGTCGAAAGAATTCACGGGTCTCAGGCTTCTCGCGTATTTCTCGGTCCACACTATGATTGTGGGAGGAGACAGCGCAGACGCTATCGAGTACGTGCTGATTCGCTCACCTTGCGCAAAAGAAGGACTTATTTTTCCACATTCCTCACCCGCACCCGCACCCGCACCCACATCCTGCTCCTTCCACCCTCCTTATACCTTTATTTCTTCTTGTAGTAGACATACGCACCGTTAATATCGAAGCATGTGACTAAAATTTTGGCAGCACAATTACTTATTAGAAAAAATCAGTGACTCCCTTTTTGTGAATATTTACCCACACGAGTAAACAAATTGCCATGTGATATTTATTAATTAATTGATGATGATTAATTGTTTATAGAACAGAAAACCAACGCAGAAACGACAGCAGCAGTAATGATCCTGCAACAGATCCACATTATCAAACTCGAAACAATACCGAATTGACAGGTTTGTTTGAACTGCCATTTAAAAGAGTAGTAGCTAGTCGTGAATTCTGTGTCTTATGTCGATCGACGAGGCAACTGATTCTCATACCATTAGAAGCATGCCTCCAGGCGTTTACGCAAAAAAGGATTTATATCCCGAAAGGCGACCGATGTTGCTCTACACACATTATTAGAAAACGATTTTACACTGACGAGCTTTGCTCTTTACGTATTCATTCTATGTATAGTGCAGTGGAAGCTAGTGAAGTTTCTTTGTTTTTGGACCAGTTGGCTTGGAATGTGGATTCTTCTTTATTTGGTAAAATATCGGATGGTTCCATAAATGGCCTTAATTGGAACAATATTGAAAAGCTAGAAAACATGTTGAAAAGTATGAGAGACGAAATCACGAACTGTGAAACAAACAGTAACTATATTTTTATTTAAACTCAGAAGTGGCAGTTCTAACGTAATGATTAAAAATATATTCGGTCTGCAACATGAACAACACGTGTCAGAATATTTCCATCAAATAATTAACGCATTTGAAAAGGATATTTTAGCAAATCACTTCGTAATAAATGAAAAATTCAGAGCCGATCTCATTTTAAATGAAACAGCGTACGCCCCAAGGAAACCTTTTGAAATAGAAGATTCTCAATTAGTAGACATTTTTGATGGAACATATGTTAGACATGAAAAAAGTAAAAATAATGTATATCAGAGGAAATCATGTTCTGGACGGAAGAAAACATCATTATGTAAACCGTTTACAATTTGTGCAACAAATCTTATGTACAGGTAAGCACATGCTTTAAGACTATTCTTTACCCATCTTGTATATGTATAATATTACTATATGTAAAATTATATACAACTTATGTAATATTATGTACAGGTATCTATCAATTAACCCAGGCAATATGCTATCTAGCGGTATTAATGAGGGATGATAATATTTTAAATATTGAAGTTATTTTAAATATTAAAGGAAACTAACAATATTATAAGGGTGAAAGTTCATTCGAGTTATATTAATCGCAAAAGTTATCAATGCTACATTGAATATGTCCCACATTCGATTAGTTATACCGCTATTACACGATATACATGTGACTGTGCTAATAGCAACAGAACAATAGGTTGCTGTTGTCATGTCGCTACGATTATTTACTATTTATCTCATGGGCGATTTAAATTGAAAATTGTAAAACCATCGGAAATATTAACCAAGATATATGATGTAACACATACTGTACCAGTAATTAAATAGTGACGAAGATTGAATAAATCTATATTATGATTCCTAAAGTTCTCTTTTACACCTACGTAATGTCTATTTATAAATTCGGGAAGATAAGAATAGAATATAATACGATGCGTCGCGTTTAAAAAGGAATAATTGATCAAGGAGGGACTTAATCTCCTATAAAAATTGTTAATTAGTGTCGTAAGAAACATTGCACAATACATTATACTATTGTAATGGCGTAATTTAATTTATTTTTCAATATTTAACCATGATCCACCAATCCGATCATCTTGAAACTTTTGTATATATTAGATAGGTAACAGAACATTGTTCTTGAATTTTTTGGAAGTGGTCACTCGAAGAGTTGCTTGCAACCCCCATATAAAAATTAAATAATATTTTCTACCCTTAATAATTTGATCACAATTGTGAAAAAAATATATGATATGAAGGAGGTAAATTCGAATATTTTCGTTTTTCTGCCATCTGAATATCTTAATTAACAATCGAGAAAAAAATGATACAGTTAAGGGTATTTACCCTCATATTACCCTTAAATGAAGGGCTAGGGACTTAAAATTTTGGGTGATTATCTTGCAACCTAAAACCATTGTTTTCCACACAATACCAATAAAAATTGTGGCCGGGGCCGCTGGACCATTTTTATTCTGCTAGGCCCTTACTTCCATTTGAGTATTTCTATAGAACCATTTGGGAACCAACCAGAACCTCTTCTTTCTTATTATGTATACTTCAGTACTTATTACTGCAATTGCAGAATCTAATAGTAGCTACGGCCTTTTGCGGCATCTCAATATTTAAGAACCAAAAGCCGTAGAAAGACCCAAGGGTTTGATACCCAAGATATATTTAAAAAAGAATTTTCACTTTCGAGACAGTAAAATTCAATTTTCGAGGAGTGCGAACATGGAAGATATGTGTCTCATGCTTTGTATGTACTTCGGATCTCGTTATAATAGATCTGACGGGATTTTCATTGGAAAAACCCATAATGATCGATGGTGATGTAAAGTCATTACTTGACAAGAATGATGCATCTATCTACGAAGTTTAACAGGTGTATTCAAGGCTACTACTCGCAAATAAATTAAAGGGTATAGCCGGATAAGGAGGTCAAAAGTGTCCTGGAGTCGAAGTATATGGTCGATGGGTCATTCGATAGGACATTAAGAAAAAACATACTGTGTAAAATTTCAACCTCATATCTACATCGGAAGAGTAGTTATGTGGTAAAATCGAAACATCAGTTTTTGGCCTATTTTCCCTAGTTAATGATGTTTAGAAATTCTGAGAAAAATCTGAGACATGTCAAGCACCCAAGCACATTCTCTGCAATTTGTTTCAGATTTTTTAATTGAGAATCTTGCTTGTACAAAATCAAAAACCTCCAAAAAATTGAAAAAATGCAGATTTCACATAGAAGTTCTAGAGATACAAAATCTATATTTTTACAATATCGATATATTGTTATAATTATTGTTCACGAATATTTTCAGATTTTAGAGTTTGATGCGTGATAGATAAAAAAAAAAAAATAAAAACCGATTTTTCGCGAAAATCTCGTTTTCACCAAAATAGGCAGAAATTGCAAATAATAACGAAGATTTTGAATTAAAAGGATGCATAACTAGAAATTGATGAAATAACAATTGTTCTAAGATTATTTTTTTGCGTATTCTACCTTAAAATATTTTTTAAATATTTAAATATTACTTCTAAAAGAATTCTACAAAAATACCATTGATTATTATATGGTCAGAAATTACAAAAAAAAAATTAATCGAATAAAAAAAAAGTAGACGTGTGCCGGGCGCGGACCTAGTATAAGCATGTCCACAGTTGAACGCCTAGCGCGCTGAGCCATTTTTTTTACAAAGCGTTTATTGTGCCAAAGAAAATACATATGTACAAGGAGGTACAGTTATATTAAACATTAAAAAAAGTATAACAAGTAAAATATATCCGAAGAACTAAACTAAAGTACCGGAAGTCCGGTCACGCACTGTTTATTTACATTTGTGCATGTTTATTTACATTTGTTAGAAATGATTATCACATTTGTGTGTAATTTCTAAATATATTCTTATCTTAGGGTTAATCTGAGCCAGGTAAGCTTTAGCGTTACCTTGCGTTTAAGGTTAATACTTAAATTACACGGTTGCTTTTCCACGGGTCTTTGGCAATGCTATTGCCTGTCTGTCTATTCCACGTTACAATGTAAACGTGTTGGGGTAACGGGGAATAAAATAATAAAAATGACCTAGTGATGAAACTAAGGTGAAAGCTTACAACGACTAAATGACGGGTTCCCCTTTCCGCTGGGGAGTCATATCCCGGTCTTTTGAGTGACCACCGGGGATACTGTCCGCTAGGTTCTCGAGGGCTGCTCTCGGTCAATGATTTCTTATGAACTATTTTCTTAATGCTAGTGTGCTGGATATAGCCACCACTATTTTTCCGTGTTTCTTTTGTGTTCGTCTTCTGTGTCGTATTTAGTGAGTTTGTAGCGGAATCGCATGTCTGGATCGTCCAGTCTTATGTTACTGTTATATATTATTGTTTTATTGTAATTTTTCTTTTGTAGTGGTATATTCTTGGGTGTCCGTGAGTGTTTTGTAGGAGTCCTGCGTTGTCTAAGTGTCTGAAAGCTTCTGGTAGTATGTATTCTGTCTGTCTCGTTTTTTCAAAGTATTGGGGGTTGACGTAGGATGAGCTGGATATAAGGCTATTATTTTGTATTTTTCATGTATTTGCCCAGTGATTTCTTACTAGTTTTATCATGTGAAGGTCTACTGGGGTTATTTCTGCTCTACGCATAGGACTGTGGTTACTGGTGTATTTAGTGTAATTAGATTTGGGTGTTATGTATGCGTTTAGACATGCTCTGAGACATCTGCGTTCGAATAAACGGATCTTCTCCATGGTGATGTTACACCATATGGGAATGTCATATGTTATAATTGGTTTTATTAACAATTCGTAGCATGGGAGTTTGACTTCGGTGTCGAGTTCTTTGGAATAGAAGATCCGTTTATTCGCTGCGAACGTCTTTTGCGCTTTGGTTATTTCTATATTTATATGGTCGTTATAGTTCAATTTAAAATCTAAGTGCACGCCTAAATAATAAACAACCTGTTTGTGTGGAATTTTATTGTTTGCGTCTCTGTTGTCCTGTAGATGAAAATGTTTGGCGTTCGTACGCAAGTCCCCGTTTGCGTCTGAAATCTTTGAAATGTATGGTCTGAATAGGATTGTCTTGCATTTGTTTGTATTTATTTTTGATTTCCACGTGTTGAAGTAATCTTGAATTTTGTTAAATAGTTCTTGCAGTTATATTTTTAAATTTGATGATTTTTTATCACTGATGTATATTAATAGATCGTCTGTGGCTGCTATGACTGCTTTCGGGTTGTCGTTATTTAGGTCGAACATTAGTAACAGATCGCTCATATGCAGGGTGGCAGTCTATAAATGTCCGAGCAAATATTTCATAACGGGTTGAAGTTACAATAAAGTTTAATAAGACAAATTTGCACGGTTTTAAGTCTGCTATAATGTGCATGTAAAATATATTTTTCTCCTCGTCACCTTTGCGAGTTATGAAGGTCACCATTGTTTTTTAAAATTCATACCCCCATTTTTTTACACATTCATGAAGTAGGAGTCATTTACAGTCAAAATCACATTTGATAAAAAATTGATATTATGCATTGTTTACGAAATAGTCGGCATCTGAGGTATCGAAGAATTAAACTGGATTGTAAGTATTTTTGAATTTGATTCGGAATTTCAAAGAGGTTGCGAAAGTATACAAATAATTTTTTATGAAACATTTATTATTAATTCATAAATTGCTCGAAACTTGTACCATCATGGTCGCTACAGAAAGGCTATCGTTCAAAAAGTTGATCACAACATGCGTATTGTGTGCTGAAGCACTATCTTGTCGGAAAATGTTGTTTAAACAAAAATTGATAATGCAGAAGATCATATAAGTATTCTAGAAAAATTGTGTGGAATTTTCGTATCGATAATCACCGGATTAAGTATGCGTGTTATGTCGACTTTCCATATCATAATTTGGAAAAGAACACTTATTTATCACATAATATTTTGAAATCTCTTACGTCTAACATAATGACTTTCAATTTGCTGAACTGCTGGTTATAAGAAAATATTTGGATGTAGCTTACAGGTCGAAATGTTAGTCATCTACATGTATTCAATGAATGTGTTTTCAATTGCTGAAAAGTTTGATATGCTTGAAGTGTGGTATTTAAGTGATCGCAATAGAAATGAAGCACAATTATTTTACCAACAAAAGTATCCAGAAGAATACCAAACAGTCGTGTGTTTAGAAGAATTGAAGATAATTTACGTCGGAATGGATCATTAACAAGGCAAGGGCGTATAAACAGAATACTAGACGAAGAGAACGAAACAAATGTGCTATTAAGTTTCATTGAAAACAGCCGTACATCCATAAGAAGAGTAGCACTTAATTTAGGATTAGCACGAACTTACCTGCATGCTATATTAAAAACGCATAAATTGAAACCGTATCGTGACAATTTAGTACAATCCTTACACGAAGGAGACGCAGATCGCAGATTAACATTCTGTCACTGGCTTCGATTAAATTATCACAGTAATATTCATTTTCTTAAAAAGATATTGTTGTCAGATAAATCTTGTTTTTCAAATTGTGGTATGGAAAATCGATAGAACACGCATACTTGGCCCGATGTGAAATCACATACGACAAGAGATAGAAGTTTTCGACGTACGAGGGTGGTCTGAAAAGTTTCCGACCTCAACACGAAGATGGCAGTATTCGTCGACAAAAGTACTGGAGCGTGTTTGTGCATGCTTTGACAGGTATTCACCAAAATTTCAGCCATTTCGGACGCTCAGTTATTGTTTAACAGTCGTTTGAGTAAGTTGCTGTGAGTGTTTTTGTGAAAATGGAAAAACTCGAGTATCGAGCTGTGATTAAATATTTATTTTTGAAAGGCAATACGCCTACGCAAATCAAAGAAGAGTTAGACGCTGTATACGGGAACTCTGCACCATCATTTAACACCGTGAAATTTTGGGCAGCTGAATTTAAACGTGGCCGTACCAGCTTGGGTGACGATGAACGTTCGGGACGCCCAAAAACTGCAACCAGTGACGATAAAACCGCTAAAATTCACGAAATGGTGCTAGACAACCGTCGAATTAAAGTTAGAGAGATAGAAGAGGCCATGAATATATCCAAAGAACGTGTTTGTCACATATTGAATGAAGATTTAGGCATGAGAAAGCTGTCTGCGCGTTGGGTGCCGCGTTTCGAACATTTCGATCGCTCTTTTGGCGCAATTTAGGCGCAATAAATCAGAGTTTTGGCGCCGGCTAATTACAGTTGATGAAACTTGGATACACCGTTACACTCCCGAATCAAAAATGCAGTCAAAACAGTGGACTGCTTATGGGGAATCGGCGCCAAAAAAAGGCAAAGGCTGTTCCTTCGGCTGGGAAAGTGATGGCGACTGTTTTCTAGGACAGTCGTGGAGTTATCTTCATTGATTATCTTCAAAAAGGGAAAACCCGTTACAGGAGCATACTACGCATCATTACTTGACAGGCTGAAGGCAGAAATTGCGGAAAAACGGCCACATTTGCAGAAAAAAATATTGTTCCACCAAGACAATGCGCCGTCTCACACCTCAACGATTGCCATGGGAAAAATCCACGAATTACGGTTTGAACAGCTTAATCACCCACCTTACTCACCAGATCTAGCTCCAAGCGACTTCTTTTTGTTCCCCAAGTTAAAAGTTGCACTCGGAGGACAGAGATTTTCATCAAACGAGGAAGCCATCACCTTTGTAAATAGCTATTTTGCAGAGAAAGGCGGCAAGTACTATTTGGACAGGCTGGAGAGATGGGAGCATCACTGGGAGAAGTGTATAGACTTACAAGGAGACTATGTAGAGAAATAAAAATAATTTTGAGGAAAAAATGCCTTATATCTTTGTTAGGTCGGAAACTTTTCAGACCACCCTCGTACATACTCGTATATAGATTTTCAGTGAACGTATGCACAGTGGTCGGAAATCGCCAAAACGTGGCCAAAAAAGGAAGGAGTATTCTAATTTAGTTCAAAATTGATACTCTGGGATTGTTCGGGTCGCTGATTATGAATCTGATATAAAAACTACAAAAAACAAAATGGCGGATGTGTAACACAAAAAATTATTGGGCTCTTTCGAAAATTAGTAATCCCATACTTCTCGTGCTATTGAATATGAATCTGATGTCAAAATTACAAAAAACAAAATGGCGGATTCAATATGGTGGACGCGTATGTGAAAAAATGATTTAATTTCCACAAATATTTGGTAATAGAATGTTTTCGGTAACTCTGATTACGAATCTGAACTTAAAATTTCAAGAAACAAAACGATTTCAATTTTTAATTAATTCTTTTCAAATTTTCAAGTTAAAATTTTGTTAATAGAATGATTTACCGAAATTTGATTAAATGTTTCGTAAAGTTAGTTTTGTGTAGTTTATATGCAATAGAGGTTATACATGAAAATGCTTTTGTTAAATTAAACCTAAGGGATGCTATTATAATTAACAAAATGAATATTAAAATAATAGATAAAAAATTATATCAAATGAAGGACAAAGAATAGAAAAATATATTCAAACTAATGAGTCTATTAACAGAACCATACAATGCCTACTTAACAAATTTTATTATATCTCCTTAATTTCTCTAGTAAATATGTTGTACCTAGTACCGTGTTACCCTTGCGTGACAAAAACTGATCGCATGACCAAAGTGGCACCTAGTGGCAGCTACTTTTACAAAATAATATAAGATAAAAGTATCACTACACGTCTAATCAAGAATTTTTGGAGAATATTGTGGAATGTCCAACTTTTAATATACACATACATCTTTAAAATCTGCGCATCAAACTTTATTTTTGTCTGTATACATTATAAACACTAATTAATATAAATCCCATATTATTATTATGCATAATACTTACTTCCAGGAACAGAAAAAAATCTTTTCTCTTGTTGGTAAATGTTATCCTTGTGAGAAATTCATTTCGATCACTTATGACAGTTATCAATGAGAGAAGTTCATTTCGATCGCTTATAACAGTTATTTATGAAGGGTAATAGTTATGCAACTTTCAAATAGTATACATACAATTATTTAATAAATTTTTTATTCATAAAATTAATTGCTATAATCAAAATTTAATGTGACAAACATAAGTTTTTCCAAATTTTCTCTTGACAAATTACACCGCAAATCATTTAACGTTAATTTTAGAGCAGAAAAGGTTTGTTCAACGGTAACCTGAGTTGCCGGCACAGCGTGAAGTATGTATGCACGCTAGTTTTGATAAATACGGGAGTCTATATTTCTAATTTTCCTAGTTGAAAAAATTTTGAAACATTTTTTTTAGATTTCGTGTTGTTCTTATGGTCTGTTGATTCGTCGTGCTGTACAAAACCTCCTTAATGAATTTTACAGGCTTGCTCCATCCGAAAAAGAGTGGACAACTCAGTAATTAAATAAGTAACTGAAATGAATTTTCTCATCAATAATTATTATAAACAAGTAAAAAAATTCGATCGTCGATTACTGTTATGAGCGATCGAAATAAATTTCTTTCATTGATAACTGTTATGAGTGATCGAAATGAACTTTTCTCATGGATAACTGTTAGGAGTAATCGAAAAGAACTTCTCTCATTGATAAGTGTTATGAGTGATCGAAATGAACTTCTCTCATCGATAACTGCTTTGAGCAATCGAAACAGTTTTTCTTCATCGATAATAGTTATCGAGGATGGTCCAATTTTTATTTGTAACCAGAAAGTATAAAAATCGATATTTTTTAATCATTTTGTTCTTCGAATTTTTTTCTTTATATTTTTGTAGATTATCTTAAATTTCTACAATAATCAACTTTTTATTAATGATTTTTATTGTAGAAAATTTTAGAATAACTGTTATTTTTGGTCCCTGATTTTTTATGGTCATCTTAATGGTGACAGATATTTGAAATTCTTGTAAACAACTTTACAAGAACATTTAAGCGATATTTCATTATCCGTTTTTCCAAATATTATTTATCAACAAGGTGGTGCTCCAGCACACAATACGCGTGCTGCAGGGGTATGAATTTTAAAAAACAATGGTGACCTTCATAACTCGCAAAGGTGACGAGTAGAAAAATATATTTTACATGCACATTATAGCAGACTTAAAACCGTGCAAATTTGTCTTATTAAACTTTCTTGTAACTTCAACCAGTTATGAAATATTTGCTCGGACATTTATAGACTGGCACCCTGCATAAACTAAACAGGACGGAGGAATTGACAGCACCTTGTTGTAAACCATTCCGGACTTTAAATGTTATTGTCGATGTGTTATGGCCTTCGGAGACCTGCAACTTCTTTTCGTGAACCATGTTCCAATCATTTTAGTGAAGTGTGGGGGAAGTGTTTTTTTATTAGTTTGAAAAAGGGACCAATTTCGTGATTTCGTGGACAGTTGAGTGCTTTCGTCTGAATCCAAATTGTGTTTCGAGTATAAGGTTGTTATATTTTTACAGTTGGCATCTATTGCGTTATTTATTGTGATTTCGAAAACTTTGCTAATATTTGGCAGGAGATTTATTGGGCGGTAGCTTGCAAGGTTACTGTCGTATTTTCCTTTCTTTTTTAAAGCTCGCTGTTTTCGGGGTGAAGAAGTCTGTTGGAGTTGAATCAAAGTTTGAGTTTTCTGCTTTGTTTGCGTCGGAGAATGTGCAAATCGTTCTGTCGTTTCGTCTGTCTTCGTCTATTTCCGTTTTTAGTGTGTTTATTTTTTGTTCGATTATGTTAGATAGTTGAGGTTTACCCTTGTGGTTGTTTTGCATGTGGGCTTTCTCATAATGTACTCCTAAGACTTTTAATTTATCGTTATGTCTATGATTTGAAGGTTGTCGTCGTCGTCTGTTTGTACGTTGTTACTGTTTATGTTTGCGTTTTCTATCATTTCTGTGTTGGTGTTATGTAGTCCTAGTGTGTTTATGTTGTTCCGTTCTTTTGGGCGGAATATTGTGTTTATACATGGATATAATTCTTTTGGTTTGTGTGTTGAAACGATTTTTTAATTTACCCATTTTTTGTGTGTCGAGGGGTGCTTTGGTTATGTTTACTTTTTTTAATAGATTTGATGTTGGGTTGAACCGCTTTGTGTTTTTGCTATTTTTTAGAATTTGTTTTAACAGCCGGGCCGTTTGCGGATCCTCCAGGATACTGACTATTTTGCTGCATTGCGCTCTCAAATTTTTTATTGCGTCCGGGAGAGCAATATTGTCAATTGAGGGTGAAATATTTATCTTGTCCGTTGCAGTGCTTTCCTTGTAAGCCGGCTGGCTGAGAGCTGCATTTGTTGGGGCGCACGCTCCGCGTTAGGCAGCGCATTCACGGTCAATTGTTTGTCTTTTAGCACTCACTTTTTACTAATCGGTACACGCACTAATCGGTGATAATGATGGAACTATTGAACTACACATTGTTATCCACTATTAGGGTTTTTGTCTTTAAGTGTACACTGCGTTATATGTCATTCGTGTCTGCCCCTTTTTGGCACTTTATACACTTTTTCGCTTAACTACCCCGCGAGTACCTTAACCCCTTAACGCACAGTTTAAAAAAAAAACCGGCCAAAAAAAAATCAATTTTTGATATACTGCGCTTTTGTTCCATGGAAAAAGGCTATATTTTATTCCTGAATAAATAAGTGTTATAGCTTACAATCCCATCTAAATGATGAATATCAATAAAACGATTTTTTTTTCTTTGCTTTCACATTGTTATTTTCAATTGTCGATTATATTCGAGTGTGAAAAATTATAGCAGCATAAAATACAACGCCGCTCGAATTATCTCGAGTGTGCACAGTTTGGCCTGTTTAGCGCGCTCTGGGCACGTCTTACCTCTACGAGGGTTCGAGAGCAACCAACGAGCTGAGCCATCCGGGTTGTTCGGGGTATCTTCATACTTCCAGATGTAATGCGCTGATGCAGTGGAAATACTAATTAAATTGTATTTTTCGGTTTTTCTTCCATTCACATCCTAATCCTCACGCACAGGATTAAGTTGGCGTATGAGATCTTTCGTTATCGATTCGTTCTTTTCGAGGTAAATATTACGTTTAGCGGATCCAGCTCAAATGAACTTAACCTTGCCATATGCTGTCAAGGTCATCCCCCTGGGTAACCTTCAAATAGCTTCAACCGTCGCTCGTTGTTTATTGAAAGTTACGAGATATTAACAAAAATAAATCGAAAATGGTCGAAAATAAGGAATATAGTTTTTTCATACGGGGCTTCATTTTCGAGAAAATCGAGTTTGAAAATTCGTTAGGTAGGCGTGTACTTAGACAGAGTCTGCTTTGTTCGTTCAGTCTAGCCCGCAATTTCCATTGCTGCTTGCATCTGTAAACAGTATCGTTTAGGAAATGGTATGACTTTAATTAATAACAAGGAGTCTCTACATTGTTTATAAATACAAGCGAATAAAGTAGACTCTGTCTAAGTGCACGCGTACCTAACGAATTTTCAAACTCTATTTTCTCGAAAATGAAGCTCCCTATGAAAAAAACTATATTCCTTATTTTCGACTAGATTTTATATGAGTTGTACCCCGATTTCCCAAACGCAACATATATGCGAGATCTTGATTTTGGCGTGTATTATCAAGGACACTCTCCGAAATAACCTCCGAAAGGCTTGAGCCGTCTCTACCTGTTCCATAAAAAGTTATTAACAAAATACTTTTCATAGATAGAACGTACTTTATCCATACTGGGTCCATATTTAAAAAGCACGGGTGTCAGCATGGGTGTGTACGTGTAGTATACGGTTGACGTGTCGAAAAGCTACAATTTCACCGATTTGGTGTTTGTTGGGATAAGTGGGGCGAGGGGGTGGAGGACCGGTCAGACTATACATACAAAAATCCCGCGAAATGCGGAAGAATGCAAGCGTTAGCCCCCTCCCCCGCCCCAACTGGAACTATACCTTCTCTTTGAAATCTTGTGTATTACTTGTAACGTTTATATATTACATCAGACGTCGCAACTTTTTTTTGGATGCGAGTAGTAGTAGTAGTAGTAGTAGTAGTAGTAATAGTGCGCGAAAAAGAATGGAAGAAAGGGGGAAGATGAAGGGGCAGGTGGGTAGGGGGGGGGGATTGGAATGCAGCCGAGTGAGGAATTCCGACCCCTCCCGCATATTTATCTGAACGCTGCTCGCCACGCCGCACAGTGCGGACAAGTCGGCACATCTCACTACATTTTTATTTGACGATGTACGAAAATTTCCTTTGGCAGAACTCTTTATTAGCAGGAAATGCATATTATTATTCATTTAAAAATCATTTAACAATTTTTTTTATGCATAAAAATCATTTTTTTTCAACTTATTAATTTTATTGTTAAATTTAATTTTTTGTGACTAATTACCATTGCATATGCATTAGTAACCAAATTTAGATTTTTGTAAAAAAATTTGGCCATGGAGGCACTCTCTAAAGTGCCAAAAATCGAAAAATGTTATATTAACTGTAAATGAGTGTGCAATAATAATTCTGTGTAATGGAAAGTGCTTACCAAGGAATATGCATTCTTTATACATTTAATAAAGTAGATTTATTTTTTGTACAAATTTTCAACGGTGGTTTTTTAATTGCATATAAAACTTCAGATTAACATAAAACAAAAACGGCAAAATATATCCTGAGATTCATGCATATTCGGATACATTACTTATTATAGTTTAAGAATTTCATAGTTTTGTCCGCGACTTTTTGCGACTCTCAATTTTATAAACTTTTTAAGAAGTGTCCATACCTTTCCTTTAGGATCTATCGTGGAAAATTTGTTATTTTCTTTTTAAATGTATTAGTTATATTGCTAAATTTCATTTTCTGTGAATAATTAACAATAAGTATACATTTGTAAACAAATTTGGTTGTAAAAAATTTTGCCATTTGTTCGCCACAGTAACAGTGGGGAATTTACTGGGAAAGTCCAATATTCGTGTATATCACGATATGAAATACATTTCTTTTGCAAAACATGCGTATTAGGATGGAAATTGTTAATAATAATCATATAATAACCATTTTTATGCATAATACAATTTTGCAATAATTATATATCAATCATGTATTTTTAATTTGTTTTTAATATATGTTTTATAACTATTGAAAAAGTAATAAGAATGTAAGGATAGATCGAAATGTGCAAGATCACGAGAGTCAATGACTTTGAGTCGCAATCAAAGTACTGAGAATGACTCGGATAGCGAAGCAGCAGCAGCATGCTCGGATAGCATTTTGTTGAGTTTATTCATTTTATTCACTAGTATCATAATGTTGAAGTTCGCGGTTACTTCTTCGTTCTGGTTACTTTCCCCAGAGGGCACCTCGGGGGTTTCCCCGGCGCTACCGAGCCCGATGGCTTGCCGTTGGTTGTTTAGTCGTACACCAAGAGTTTTCCTAACGTGCGCACGTGCTCGACCACACAGTTGTTGAATACTTTGTTACATAATAAATTATATATTTATAAATATCGTGTTGTCTCTCCGTGGCTACGCCTGATACACGAAACCAAAAATTAACACATAATTTGTTTAAGTTTATTATTGTTAATTTTACATATGGTTCATTTATTATTAATTTTGTTCTAAACTTGTCAGTTTTAAAAAATAAATTTGTTAATTTTTAATAATAAATTTTTTTTTCTAAAAAATTTTTTTTTGTTAAAATTATAAACTATATTGGTAAATATAATTGTCTGTAAAAAATTTCCTCTATATATGCATTAATAACCGAACTACGAGAAGTGCCGAAAACAGGCGATTTGTCCGCATTGTGCGCCGGGCCGTGGTGCTCCGCTCGAAGTCACGGAACCTCGTTTATAGCGCACCAACGAAAATATATGCCAAACCACAGCCCACAGTCCACAATGCGTGCATAGATCTATCTAAGAATGTTCATCGTGTTTTATAATTAAATCCAGACAAGAATGTTTCAAGTTCTTGATTTGAACGATGTTCAGTTAACAATAAGAGTAGAACTGGAGGAATGTCACCTTTACTTCCAGTTAGACTTTACCAGGCTAATTTCATATATTGTTCAATTTCGTATAGAGATATCGCATACTTCTTACGGTAAAATTTGCTTTACCAACACAACTAGACGTAGGTTTTACGATGCTTGTTGAAACGAGGACATTTTCCGGTCATTATTCAATGAGATTTCTGCAAGTACTGCTACAAAAATCTGTAATCGCGTAAGAATATAATAAACAGCTACAATCTATTTATGTCATATTGTAAATATAGTAGACCGTAGAGTTCATGGTTGTGTACTCACAGTAGTTCTAATTACCGTGATTTACCGTGATTACCGTAATTTTAACTAATTCGTTAAAAACCTTTAACGTGGTTGGGTATTAATTTGTTTTATATTTAAGGGAAGATACTTTACAACTGTAGCCGTCAATGGATTTTTATTATCTACACGTACACCAATTGGGTATTGAAATTCTCGAAAACGTCTTATAAAACATGTAACTTGAGAAATAAAGTGTCAATCCCATTTTCACGAGTGGACATTTCTCTTAAAAAGACTATACCCGGGTTTGGGGGTCAAATCTGCCCTCGGCGGTATTTTTTTCTAATTTGAGCCCTTTTTTCTAATTTGATTCCATAGCCTACCAAAAAAGAGACAAAGTTTTAACCCGATACCTCATCTGTAAGGGTAGTTACAGAGGAAAATCGAAAACCCAGTTTTTGGTCCATTTTCCCCATTTAATGACAATTTAAAATTCTGAAAAAAATCTGACATATTTCGGACACCAAGCCACATATTTTGAATCCTTTTCAGATTTTTTCGTTGCAAACTCTGGTTGTAAAAATCGAAAAAATCTGAAAAAAATCGAAAAAATGCAGATTTCATATGGAAATCGAAGAAACACTAGAACAGAATTAATTTAGTAATGAGATATTGTCCTAAGTATTATGCTCAATTTTTTTCAAATTCCTGCGTTTGGTGCGTCATAGTCATTTGCGTCATAGCAAAATAAAAACCACTTTTTTCGGCATTTTTTCCGTGAAAACTATAATTATCGTACAAATATATTATGGGATATTAAACATTCCTAAGTTCAGAGAAACATCGTCCAGACTTCGAAGGTACGTGCAACAGCGCCGGTTGGTGCAGCGGCTATGGTCTCCGACTGCGAAACCGCTGAAGACTTTTTGGACCAGATTTGAATGCGGTCTCGGGCCAATTTTTTTTTTTCGTTAATCAGATGTTTTTTCGATTTCTAACCGTTACGTCATTGTAAAAACATTTTTTAACGATGTTTAAACTATTTTTTAATAATTTTTCGGAAAAATATTTTTGGAGTACTTTCGGCCTTTAGTCATTTACGGGCTGTATTACTTATCTGCTTAACATTTTTTTACATGGAATAGGGGATTGATTATTTTTGTGACAGAAAGTATATACATGAAGTATTTTTAGGAATACTTATCTTATGGCGTTTTCAGTCTTCGTTGCTATCTTCGTCAATTGCCGGTGTTATTTGGTCGTTATTGAAAATTCTAGTGAGTATCTGTGCTGGCCGAACTATGTCTGTGACGTATCGAGCATAAGATAAATAATAAATGATAGCAGCTACATGTGAGCAACATCCAATAGTGCGATTACCATTAGCACGTTCACAACAATACCGTTTTATACCGGAATGACCAGTTGAGTTTGGTATATAACCTATGTAGCATTTGTACGTTTTGCGGTTGATATGTCGCGATTTTACTTCGAATTTTACAATATTATTATTTTCTATTAAATAACGGACATTAATTTTATTATCGTGTTCATCCATTGTCTAGGCCAAATACGAAACAGCTTGAGATAATTAGTATGATCCCATGAAAAGTATATTCAAATCGTCTTCTGTCATTTCCGGAAAATCAAAAATATCGGTGGAAGATATGTTTTTAAACGGCGTTTTTCTGCGACAGCTGCCCGTTGCTCGTCAAAAATATAATAAAAAACAGCAAAGACTATTGGAACACCTCAATAAAGCAATGTCCACGGCTCGATTGTTTCAGTTAAATGCCCAAAGTCCTGAATCGAAAATGTCCTTCATCAGGAATTTTTACAGACAACAATGGTTATAGTTGTCCGAAGCATAAACCTCGTTTTCATAATATCCCTAATAATATTTTTACTTGACAGAAACAGATACAACAATACCTCCCGACCCCAATATAACATTACATTTATTATTAACAATAAGTAATGTACCGACTAAAGATAAAAGATTTAATAGACAAGTCGATGCACTTATTCCATGTAAAAAAATGTTAAGTAGATAAGTAATACAGCCCGTAGATAACTAAAGGCCGAAAGTACTCCAAAAATATTTTTCCGGAAAATTATTAAAAAATAGTTTAAACATAGTTAAATCATGTTTTTACAACAGTGTAACAATAATCTACGGTTAGAAATCGAAAAAACATCTGATTAAACAAAAAAAAAATTGGACAGGGGCGGGATACGCACCTGGTCCAAAAAGTCTTCAGCGGTTCCGCAGTCGGAGACCATAGCTACTGCACCAACCGGCGCCGTTGAAAGTACCTTCGAAATATTGGGATATATCCTGCGTAGTATAATTGTCGTTTTTTGTATTACGCAATTTTTAAAGTATGGACGATGTTTCTCTGAACTTAGGGATGTTTAATATTACATAATATATTTTTACGATAATTATAACTTAGTTTTTCACGGAAAAGAAGCTGAAAAAAGTGGTTTTTATTTTTTCCTACTATGACGCACCAATCGCAGGAATTTGAAAAAAATTGAGCATAATACTTAGGACAATATCTCATTGCTAAATTAATTCTGTTCTAATGTCTCTTCGATTTCCATATGAAATCTGCATTTTTTCGATGTTTTTCGTGTTTTTCGAATTTTACAGCCAGAGTTTGCAACGGAAAAATCTGAAAACGATTCAAAGTATGCGGTTTGGTGTCCGAAATGTGTCAGATTTTTTTCAGAATTTTAAATTGTCATTAAATGGAGAAAATGGGCCAAAAACTGGATTTTCGATTTTCCTCTATAACTACCCTTACATATGAGGTATCGGGCTAAAAAACTTTGTCTCTTTTTTGGTAGGCTATCGAATGGCTCAAATTAGAAAAATATACCGCCGGGGGCACATTTGACCCCCAAACCCGGCTATGTAGCCTTTCTTTCGACACATTCCTGTTCACATAAATTCGATAAGATCACTCCGAATAGAAAAGTTATCAGATCAATTAATCCAAGAAATATCAGGAGGGAAATGAATGTTTTCTATGTACTTTAACACTAGAACTACCAGTCAAAATGACTGGTGTGACAACTTTATTTTAAAATTCCTACTTCATGTTATATTTTTTCTCCGCAATGATGTAATGTGACTTTTGCAGGGATAGCTAAAGGAATAATATAATAAACTTTAATTTTGTTTTCTTAATTTAAAATAAAAGTAATTTTTTATCATGGCTACTTATACCAGTACCAGTCAATTTGACTGGTGTCAACTTATTGAACCGTATGGTATGAAGGGAAGGACCACAACAACCGACAATTTTTTTACAAGCTTGGACCAACGCTTGGACGGTGAGACAAGGCTTAGCTGGGAGACAACGCTGGAGGGAAAAGATGAGATGCCGACCTTTTCCCGATTGCTGGATTTCCTGAGGGCACGCTTGCGGTCTTTGACCGTATCCTCGCTACCCTATGCAACTTGCTCGCCACCGCCGCCTCATCGCACCTTACGGTTCCATCTGACGACGGAAGGCCCCCCACTCCAACTACTGGAAGACGGGCCCCCACTCCACCGGCAGCTCCTCGCGGGACATCTCGCCGGCCGAAGGTGCACGCCGTGACGGGAACACCCGGAAACTCGCGATGCCGTCTCTACCGCAAGGATCACTTTGTCCTTTACTGTCCCTCGTTTAAAAGCTGTACACCCCCGGAGAGGAGGAAATTGGTAACAGAACACAGTCTCTGCTTCAACTGTTTGTCTAATCACCACGTACGCGATTGTAAATCGAGTAAGCGTTGCCAAACCTGCGTAGGCAAGCATCATACTGCCCTTCGTATCCCTCACGAGAGTACTCCCTCTGAGTACAATGCCGAAGCGTCATCCTCCGTGTCCAAACCTATCGCTAAAATAGTTAATTGTACGCGGATGAACCAAACCCTCATTCTAGCTACCGCGATCGTGGGGATAGAGGTCTACCCGGGCGAAAGAATCTTTGTCCGCGCTTTAATTGACCCGTGTTCCGAAGTCTGCTTGATCGGGGAAAGCATCGTGCAACGATACAAACTACCTCGCAAACCCTTCAATTTACCGCTGGAAGGAGTCGATTCGATGCGAAGTCGACCTCGAGGAAAAGTGAATTTGACCGTGTCATCGCGATTAGACCACACGGTCTCATACTCGGTAGACGCCGTCATTCTCCCTCGGCTATCGTCTTACGAGCCACCTACCACGGCCGGTACCAATGCATGGTCTCACCTCGCGAACCTTGAAATGGCTGACCCGGAAATCACCTCGCGACAACCCATCGAGCTTTTGCTTGGAGCCGATGTCTACGCGTTAATTCTCCGCGAAGGTCTGCGGAAGGGCACGGCGGGCGCTCCCATCGCCCAAGCTACCACACTGGGCTGGATTGTTACCGGACCGCTGGGAGAATCCGAAATTTCTCCGTCAAACCCTCGTCCGATCGTCCTGCATTTTGCCGTCGACGATGACATCAGCACCCTGCTGCAAAAATTCTGGTCCTTGGAGGAAGTAGTCGCTGCCCCCTCCTCTACTGAGTTGACCGCTGATGAAGACGAGTGCAAAAATCACTTTGCCCGTACTTACACGCGTGACCGTACGGGGCGATACATCGTCCGGCTTCCGTTTAAGAGTGCTCTCTCGTTGCTAGGCGACTCTCGACGGACAGCTGCCGTGATGCTTTCTAAACTAGAGAGACGTTTCTTAAATGCTGCGGACTTTGCCGAGAAGTACCGCCTCTTTTTAGATGAGTATCTCCAGCTAAATCACATGGAAATCGCTACAGGGATTAGAGAAAACTCCAAAAATTTCTATCTCCCGCATCACGGCGTCTGGCGAGAATCAAGCACCACGACCAAGCTACGCGTCGTTTTCAATGGCTCTAGTAAGACGACAACCGGAGTCTCGCTGAATGATATCCTACATTCTGGCCCCAATTTGTTGCCGGAGATTCCGGATCTTTTGCTCCGTTGGCGTTGCCACGCTATAGTCTTCGCCGCCGATATGGAGAAGATGTATCGGCAAATCTGGCTCGCTGACGAGGATCGCGACGCCCAACGCATCCTGTGGCGCCGTGATTCAGACGGCGAGGTGGACGAGTATCGACTCCGGACGGTCACGTACGGTCTAGCTTGCGCTCCCTACCTGGCTATGCGTACAATACGTCAACTCAGTCTCGACGAGGGGAGTCGTTTTCCGCTGGCTACCGCCTGTTTACAGTCCGACGTTTACATGGACGATGTGCTCTCAGAAGCCTCGACTATCGATGAGGCTTTGGCAATCCAGGGACAATTAATTGCTGCGCCCAAGGCGGGCGGCTTCACCCTGAGGAAATGGACCTCCAATGACTCTAGGTTGCTTGACCACCTCTCAGCGGAACACGTCGCCTCCTCGGGGGAACGCCCATTCGAGAGCATCCTTTCTTTACTGGGACTAAGGTGGCAGCCTGTGGGAGACTTCTTTCTTTTCAATCTGAAACCGCGTGACACTCAGGCAATGATCACTAATCGACAGGTTTTGAAGGAAATGGCTTCGGTCTACGATCCTCTCGGGTTTTTGGCGCCGGTCACTGTTACAGCAAAAATATTTCTCCAGACGCTCTGGCTCTTGAAACTCGATTGGGACGACCCCCTGCCCCCCGCTCATGCTAAATACTGGGCGACCTACTCGCACAGTCTCGCGAAGGATTCACACGAAGGTCATTGTATGATATGTCATTGAAGAGGTCTTCACCCCTACTATTAAATCACGATAAAAATATATATAGTTCCATTAAAAATAATTGATGACCTTGATATTTAGAAAAAAATTACCTTGAAAAAAGTTTTTTCCGAATCATTACATTGCCCCTTCGGTTAGGATAATATTGTCCTATAACGTTTTTTTCTATTACTAACACTAAGCGAGATATTAAAGGTGGTCAAGTTAGCTGGGACACCCTGTATATACACATACAGGGTCTACCCGTTAAGTTTTGTCACCATTTTTAGGCATTTCCGGTAGTACAATTAAAAAATGTTTTAGACCAAAGTTTATCAGTACTTGGTGAGCTACGTGTTCGCATATTCTTAAATCTCAAAAAATGCTTTTTACGTAAAAAATTAAAGGTCACCTTGACTTTTTTAAATGGCACCATATGTTTTGCACATCATGGGATTGTTGCTGATATTTAGACGAATTCAATAGCGTATTATACTATGACTTTGAAATTACCTCAAACTTGAACATTTTGTGCGAATGTAATTTTAATGAAAAATTATTTCTTACAAAATAAATCATGTTACATCAGATGTTCGAACTGCGATCCATATTCTATGATACAAGACTCCGCTCTTTGTATTAGATTTTTCGTTTTCGCCATAATTAGGGCGTCTCGGTTTATGTTTACTTTCGTCGCTTCCCATATTATGTTTGTATTTATCACATACGCTTCAGAATCATCAGTTTGTCATCGTGTCATCGATCTAATCAGCTTATTAGCAGTATTGTTTCAGTCGTAGTTTAGTGTATCACGATTTGATCTTTCAGTTTTCAAATACAGAAAGATGTAATATGTTATCTATTGTCAATGAATGTGGAAAAAGTGCACGCACGGCGGAAAGATTGTACAAAGAACAATTTCCAAATTGGATTTGTTATCTTCAAAAATCATTGCTTTTACGTGGTAAATTTCCTGATGGGAACCATCCTAGTCTCAGTAGACCCGTCACAAATGAAGACAATGCAATATTAGTGCTAAGTTATTTTGAAGCCAATCTGCACGTATCTCTTCAACAGGTTGCAAAAGAATTGAATATATCAGTCACAAGTATTAATAGAATTACGAAAAGATACAAATATCATCCATTTAAAATGACATTAGTTCAAGAACTGCATGTTACTGATGGCCAGCTGCGATTAGAAGATCTGGCGTGGCTAGTTGCTACTAATAATGGGGATCTTGAAAATGAAAATTATGTGGACAGACGAAACTAAAACAAATAATGGTGTTTTCAATCGCCGAAATCAACGTTATTGGTCACGAGAATCCACACTGGACGCGAGATCGCAGCTTTCAAACTAAAATTAGTGTCAATGTTTGGTGTAGTATTTTAAATGGTCATTAATGAATGAAAAAATGAACATTAGGAACGATATGTACCTCCAATAAGAAGGGTGTCCTGCCCACAATACTAATATAATTACGGGATATCTTAATAACACGTTTAGAAATCGTTGGCCACCGCGTTCTCCGGATCTGTCTCCGTTGGATTTTAATCTTTGGGGATATCTGTAATCCGTTGTACACGACACAACAATCAAAAAATGTGCCATTTAAAAAGTCAAGGTGGCCTTTAATTTTTTACGTAAAAAAGCTTTTTTCAGATTTAAGAATATGCGAACATATAGCTCACCAAGTACTGATAAACTTTGGTCTAAAACATTCTTTAATTGCACTACCGGCAATGCCTAAAAAATGGTGACAAAACTTAAGGGGTAGGCCCTGTATATACAGGGTGAGTCACCAAACGTTAGCACCTCAAATATCTTTGTTGTTTCTAAAGATACGTAAAATATGGTAAGGACAAAGTTGAATGGTACAATGGGGCTGACACGATGCAAAAAAATTTTGTTTTTATGTCATTTTTTTGGAGATATCAAGGTCACCTTGACTTTTTTAAATGGAATCACCCTTTTTTAAACACCTACAATGATAGTCCCTTTCATTAGGAATTCAGTGACTATAATTAGTCCAAGGTCATTCAAGGTCAAGGACAGAAAAAACGTACAAAACTAAAATATGGAAGCAGAATACGTTTATCACGGTCGAGACTTGTAGGAAATAGTAAACATACTATGGTCGTAGTTAAAGTAAACATACTAAGGCCCTTCAATGTTATTCAGCATTCTTATTTACTATCAGTATGTTTTATCACGTTTCTGGATTAATTTTACTTGAGGAAACCAGAAATTTTTTATATTTTTTTATGTAATCCTGTATATTTTGGTAAGAAAATGTCGAAAGTCCAAGTTGCAATTCTAGGAGATCATTGGTTCAAAAGTTATGTGTGTATAAAGACTTGCGATTTTCAGTGTTTTTTGATAGGTAAGGGCGCCGCCATGTTGGTATGTAGTGACCGTCGTGCGTCACATAACAAGCGGAGACGCTAGATAGTAGGACGAGCACGCTCGTGATTGTCGACGTTTTCACCAAGATCGAAATCCGATTATAGTTCAGGTACAAAATATTGTGTTGGTCCCTGTAAGATTTTTTGGGGGGTCTGGGGGCGGATCCCCCAGCCACACACGTGATTAAGAATCGCAAGCTATATTTACAACTTCTTTTTATTCGTGCGTGAAGATAAGATATTTCCTTTCAAAGATCGGTTCTTTACGTTATCGGCTTACCTGTCAAAATCGCTGAAAGTTGCACATCTTTACACATGCATAACTTTTAAACTAGTGAACCCCTAAGATTGAAACTTGGATTTTCGGTATTTTTTCGCCAAAATCTACAGGATTACATAAAAAAGTTAAAACTTTCTGGTTTCCTAAGAATAAGTTTAACTTGTGTTTTTAATTACATGTCAGCTTTTACCAACTATTGTTGAAATTAACAACAAATTTTTACCTTCTTTTTTTAAATATACGATCATCTTGATTTCTATTTCGTTTAATCGTTTGCGATGCGCCAATATTCCAGATATGTACTAACTGTTTGCTACTACGTGCTACATTGCTCTTGAATATGTTAATTTTAAATGCACGCTAAATTATGAATGACGATTGTGATCTAAGTCCGGTGCTTTTCTTTGTTTTTCTTCAATTGAAATAATGAGACTTGGTGTCGTTGCTTGCATGCGCTACGTTTTTGAAAGATGAACTGTTAGACGCGCAAACTGTTGCTGCAAGTGCTGCACTTCTGGGAGAGAAAAAGCGGATGTGTCTTCGCAGCGGCGCACAGCTTTATAATTTTGAGAAATGCAGGCGTATCGGTTATTATTATATTATTGAAATAGGCATGGCGGGGAAATTTGAAATTTTTAACTAGTAAATATTCGTTTGCGGCTTGTCGCGGATCTGTCTTTCGTCTTTTGGTGTTTTGCCTGTGAGCAGGCAATGGGGCAATGAGGGCAATGAGGGCAATGGTGGCAATGGGGGCATGAATGTTCGTCAATGCCTAAGCAGCGCAATAGCCTACTAGAATCGCACGGCAAGAGAAGAGTGCGAGGCAATTGCTCGAAAGTTAAGGCCTTTTGGTCGTCTGCAGACACCTTCGTTCGCAACGGGGCATCGAGTTATCGGTATCTACACCGCGATAATGGCATCGCATTCCATTCATATCAGTGTCGCTCGCCTCGCCGCAACCTGCCTTCATTCTCTCTTCTTCCCGCGTCCGTAGTTCAAGCCCGTTCTGTACGTTTCGTCAGACTCTGTTCGATCGCAACTCGCAACTCGCAATGCACTCGTTCGAAAGATATGAACGCACCTTTATATCGTTCATCCTCGTACTCAGGTTGGTGCACACACGCCCATGCACACAGGCACATTCGTACATCTATATACATGCACATATACACCTTTCACAATTTTTCATGAACAGATCTCTTACGAGGAATGCGCGTCATTGCGGTTACAGTGGCCCAGCAATCAATTGCAATCAAAACGAAATAGCTATGTAAATACTTCTACGGTGTTATCGATGCTCCGAATTCGTAGGTGAAATTTTCGCTTGATTACAATTCGAGTAAACTGATATTTTCCTTGAAACGCTTTTCCTTTCCAACATGCAAATATTTACGTTTATAGAAATGTTAAATGAACAACGTCTAAATTCGACCTTGTGTCTCGTCACAAGTGTGCCAGGTCACAAGGCGCAACGTATGTTTTCATCTTTTTCTCAAGTGTTTCTCATATTTTCCCTAATGTCATGTACGAATCAGAGATTTGGGACTTTCATGGCCCGGCATCATACAGTTTTGTCTGTTGAGGCTTTCGGGTGTAAGCCGTGTCCTAAAGGAAGAAATTTCCCAACGTTTCGCAAGCATTGCAGCTAGCTTCATCAGAGGGTCAGAAGACACACTGATACTAATGTGTGTCGGATTTGTGCTCCATTTATATAGTGGGGTTTGCTCATTGTTCCGGTTCGGTAAACACCAATCAGAGTAGACTTTTTAATTGGGCGGCCGAACAATATAATGTACTGTTTATTATAGTACATGTTTGTATACTATACTGATGAGCTCCTAGGGGAAAATTTTCGGTGACTCATTATCGGTATATACCACATATTTCTGGCAATCAATTACGATGAGGTGGCTAAAATGCAAATTCCTATACAAGTTGACATGAAATGGCTCACACGCATGTTACAATCGTGAGAGTAAGTTTGTTGTGTTAAGTATTAGAAAATGCAACGTACCTATCCGTATGTAAGAACATGAACTCCTTAGAGTATCGATTTGATTTGCTTTCGAAGATAAAATTTGAACAACGAATAACAGAGAAGAGACATGTGAAAAGCTTTCTATTAAAAGGCTCGTTCAGAACGTTTCCAGAAGAGCTGCCAAGTTTTAACACAGTGTTAGTGTTAAAACTGTTCTGTTGATGTCAGTCATCTGTTATGGATTTGAGTATTGCTGATACATATAGGTATGCATAAAATCAGTTTAATTCTCGGCTTGTACCTTGATAATTGTAAAACCGGAATGCACTGTTAAAATTTATTTCTTAACATGTACTGCGATTTACAGTAATATTCGGACACTATTAAAAGGACGATAACTTTTTTATATTGGACGATACGACTTGGATTTTTTTTGAGAAGTTAGAACAATTATTTTACTACATGACGTGAAAACAAAATTTTGAAAAAATTTCAATTTATTGGAATTATAGAGAAAATACTAAAGGTTATATTTCAGAACTTATTTATGTGGGCCTACATTGAAAATTCAAAAAATACGTTTTGTAGATCTGTGTCAATTACTGTATACATATATATAAAGGAAATTTCATAAAAATCGGTCAACATTGCAATGAGCTGCAACCTGTTTAAATATGGTGAAAATGGCAGTTCTTCACGATTTTTTACTTATAATTGTAATAGATCTAAATATTCTTACATCTTTCAATGTCTGCCGTTTTTATAACAATTTCAGAATATGTATCATTGTATTATATGTATAATTGATACAGATATACAAAACGTATTTTTTAAATTTTCAAATATAGGCCCACATCAAAAAGTTGTAAACAACAACTTCCAGTATTTTGGTATAAATATTGCTTGAGAATATTTGTATGTATTTTCGTTAAATGTAAAATTAGTGAAACAGGAGTAAAAGATTAGGAAGCACGGAAGAGAAAATTAGCCAAAAGAAAGCTTGAAGAATTGCAGCAGGCCACGTGTGAAGTTGTTCCTTTACGTTACCTGTACAAACCCATCTTTTATCTTCCCTTGCCCCGCTCCGTCCACACCTACAACCCCACCCTCTTTGTAGCTCTCTAGTTCACTAATTCCTTACCCCCCCCCCCTCACCCACCAACCTGTCCCGACTGTCTGTCGTATTGTCCACGAAGCCACGTGGGCCTCGAGACTACCTTTGACTTGTTCAACAACAGTTATCCGGTCGAAGAAATACTTTTCTCGATTATCAGCCAGGTCATAGTCTATTTTTTCTTTTCTATATACAGGGTGAGTCACCAAACGTTAGCACCTCAAATATCTTTGTTGTTTCTAAAGATACGTAAAATATGGTAAGGACAAAGTTGAATGGTACAATGGGGCTGACACGATGCAAAAAAAAATTTTGTTTTTATGTCATTTTTTTTGAGATATCAAGGTCACCTTGACTTTTTTAAATGGAATCACCCTTTTTTAAACACCTACAATGATAGTCCCTTTCATTAGGAATTCAGTGACTATAATTAGTCCAAGGTCATTCAAGGTCAAGGACAGAAAAAACGTATTATTGACTAATTATAGTCACTGAATTCCTAATGAAAGGGACTATCATTGTAGGTGTTTAAAAAAGTGTGGTTCCATTTAAAAAAGTCAAGGTGACCTTGATATCTCCAAAAAAATGACATAAAAACAAAATTTTTTTTGCATCGTGTCAGCCCCATTGTACCATTCAACTTTGTCCTTACCATATTTTACGTATCTTTAGAAACAATAAAGATATTTGAGGTGCTAACGTTTGGTGACTCACCCTGTATGTATGTATGATGTCTAAATACTTGCTACTACATTTAATACTAGAACTACTGACAGTTGAGACGTAGCTATCTCTACCAAAACCAGTCAAACTGACTGGTCTTTAAAAAATACGTAATAGTAGAATATTTTTATATTTATTGATTTATTATTATTTTACAAAAGAAACTGCATGTTCTGAGATCATAAAAACTATATAATAACAACTATAATAATAACAATAAGTACAATAGTGACGAATATTGTTAAAGTAAGGAGGTAGAAGCGTGGAGGGAATGAAGATTTAACGACGCGAGCACTGTGATGTTCGAAGTCAGTCTAATGTCTAGTTTATTAACACTTGCGTGAGTCACTTAAAACTAATCCCGACACCACCTTAAGACTAAGAGAACAGAAAGGTAAGAAAACTATGATTAAGTGAAGCGCGGAAGCCCAAAGAAGCGCAGTGGGTTTACTTTAAAGCCAGGAAAAGCAGAGCTCAAGCGAGGCGAAGCGTGTTTTACAGCGAGCAATTCAACGACTAATTACAAACCGAATTATTGGGAGTCGGTTGCGCTGAAGGTGGTCGAAAGGTGGGGGGAGAGGTGACGAGAGGCTCGGTGGTCTAGCGCCTTGTTATGTTTGGGCAATCCCGTCACCTCTCTCGCCCCTGGCCCAGACTTGGGTCTCGTGCCGCCGCGGAGCTCGCGTGATCCGAAACATCCCGCCCGCCTTTGTTGATCGAGGCGACGCATCAACAAAATTATATGCGCCAAGCGATGGCTCAGGTGTCATCGGTCGAGGTACGGGGGGGGGGGAGGGACAAATTTTAGCGACCGGCCGTGTAAGTGTTGCAGTAGCTGTGCGCACCGTTACAACTCGGACAAGTCCGTCCGATCCGGCGTGCACTTGTTCGACCCTCCCTAACGGCCATCGTGTGGGTGGAGTAGCCTCGTTGAGGATGAGGCACAAGTCACCAGGCTTGAGATTCGGTTTCTCCTTCGTCCACTTGGTCCTGTGTTGTAAGGTATGCAGGTACTCGAAGGACCAGCGATTCCAAAAATGGTCCCGCTACTGTTGGATAAGTTGCCAGCGAGTAAGCCGGGACGATCGGACATCCGACAGCGATGGTTCCGGGATGGCCGTTAAGGGGGAACCTATGAGGAAGTGGGCTGGGGTCAAGGCGGAGAGATCGGTAGGCTCGTCGCTGAGGGGGGTAAGGGGTCGAGAATTTAGGCAAGCCTCGATTTGAGCGAGCAGCGTCGCCTTGACCGCAGCCTTCCAGATACCTCCGAAATGAGGTGCAGAAGGAGGGTTGAACACCCAGCGAGTGCCTGCTTCCGCTAGGGCTTGCTGAGTTTTTCGCGTCTCTACGTTGGCAGCGTGGAACATTCGCCTCAATTCCTTGTCGTCCCCAACGAAGGTCGTGCCGCAATCGCTACGTAGGAAAGCACAGAGTCCGCGACGCGAAACAAAGCGACGATAAGCGGCGAGGAAGGCTTCTGAAGAGTAGTCGGAAACTAGCTCTAGATGTACCGCACGCGTTGCAAGGCAGACAAACACGGCGATATAGGACTTGCGTGTCCTAGTCCCACGTCCAGGGGAAATTTTCGTGTTAAAGGGCCCCGCATAGTCGACGCCAGAATTGTAGAAGAGACGCGCGTGTGTGACGCGCGAAGCAGGGAGATCGCTCATTTGCTGTTCAGCCGCTTTCGTGCGCCATCTCCAGCATTTTAGACATCCGTGGATGTGTTTCCGCACTGCTTGGCGACCGCGCGGGATCCAGTACCTGCGACGCAAATTATGCAGCGTAAGCTGTGTTCCGCCATGCAACAATTTCTCGTGGAAGTAGACGATGAGTAGCGCGGTCACCTTGCTTTGTTCGGGCAGGATAATCGGGTGCTTCTCATCGTAATCCAGGAGAGAGTGTTTTAAACGCCCGCCGACACGCAAAATTCCGCGCTCATCCAGGACCGGATTGTGGCGGACGAGGGGTCCCCGGAGAGGGGAGCGCGACTTCTCTAAACCCGAAATCTCTGCCGCGAAGAAACGTCGCTGCTCGCACTGAACGATAACAAGTCGAGCGTTGTCCAATTCAGCGGTCCGTAGGAAGCTATCCTTGACGGTAGAAGTTCCTCGCGCGCAGTTGAGGAAACGCAAGCACCACGCAACCGACCGCAGGAGGCGCGTGAAGGACGAGTACCGAGAGAGTAAGTCGGTAGTTGACGATGGTATTAAAGACGGTTTTTTCAGCGCGTCTTTCTTCCTCCGTGTCCAGAACGGTCGCATCGTGTCCTTTAAATTCAGTGATCGGGGTGGAGAGGAAGGACGGCCCCTGCCACCAGAGCGGATTGTTAGCCAGTGTGTCCCCGTTTAAGCCCCGAGAAGCGGGATCGGCAGGGTTTTCTTTTGAGCGGATGTGATACCATACATCACTGGAAAAGCGGTTTTGAATCTCCGCAACCCTATTAGCAACAAATGTCTTCCATTTGGAGGGTCGACCCTGAAGCCAGCCGAGCACTATTTTCGAGTCTGACCAGAGGTATATTTTAGCGTCGTGCAACGATAAGGCGTTTAGTGCGCGTTTGACTAGTCGCGAAAGAAGTACGGCGGCGCACAATTCAAGCCGAGGAAGAGATACCTGTTGGAGGGGAGCGACTTTTGTTTTGGCAATGACTAGCCTTACGAGTGGCTTCGCGGTGTTCGGAAATGAGCGAAGATAAACAACGCCGGCATACGCCTTTTCCGAAGCGTCGGCAAACCCATGTATTTCGATCGCGTGTTTACCACCTATCCCCACCCAGCGGGGCATCTTGACAGCCGAAATCCGCGCGAGGAAAAAGCAAAGACATACTTGAGTGGTACCAACGTCGACTACGCATAGCGACGGCCCTGGCGAGTCGAGAAAAGGCTACAATGGCCGTCTGCCACGAACGCGTCGCGCACACGCCGTCAATTAATATTTTCTGAACCTTCTCGTATATTAAGGGAACCAAATACTTTTCGTGAATGGTTTCTTTACCAGAAATGTCTGTAGAATGCATTCCTGTATAGTAAATTCCTGCTAGATAAAGGATTTTTCACATAAATACAAAAATAGAGCGTACAAAGTACCCGCGTCGGCACATTTTCAAACTTCAACAACCATTTACAACTATTAGGAAGTACATAGAAATATAATTGGCTATATGGATATGTAGAGGAGAGTCCCCTCTATCTCTTGACTAAAATTTGAACTCTCTCGCGTGGTGAGTCTTTGCGTAACACGTCATTTTTTATCAAAATCGTGCATTTTTACAAAAACCAATATTTTTTGAAAACGTTGCGTGATGGAGCAATTCTGCTTTCAGATTTGGTTTTAGGATGAAAAAGTGTATAAGAATCACCCAACAGGTATTGCAAAACTCGAAAAAAGTTTGATTTTGTTGGACAGTGATTATCATTGATTAATTTCCTACACTAATTGGTTTGATTGAACTACTCTATTTCAATGAATGTTCGAAATGTTGACCATCCTCATTTATGCAATGTTGCAATCTTTTAATAAATGATCTGTAGGCATTGTCCATTTCCTGAGACGTAATTGAAGCACATGCTGCAGTAATCATTTGCCGCATATCCTCTGGCGTTGTGGGTTTATCGTACTTTTCTATTTGCAGTATTCGTGACATACTACTTCTGTTAATACCGGACTCTTGTTCGAGTTGTCGCAAACTTACATGTGGATCATTAGATACTGCAGCTAGGATATTAATTATATTTTCTTCGTGAGGTCCAATTCTTTGTTTATTACGATTTTTAGAACTTACACTACCGGTATTTTTAAATTGTTTTACCACGACGGAAAATGCGTGTAACGAAGGACAAATACGATTCACAAATTTTTCACGATACAAACGTACTGCTTGCCTCAAAGATTGGTGGCTTTCGCCATAAGTGAAAACCATATCGATTCGTTCCTGTACAGTATAACGTTAACGACCTCAATGGTACATACTCTAACATAAACATACGCTGTTTACTATGAAAACTATTTCTTTGCTGAAACACGTAAGTTTTAAACTTCCACATTTCATCCGCTTCAACATGATTATTCTTGCTCAAGGTCATTTCAAGGTAAAAAAGGTGGTATCCACTAAATTCAGTTTTTTATTGTCTATCATGCTATCGTAAAAAAATATTCCATTTAAGAAAACATCGGTGACCTTGAAATTTCATTAAAAAACACGACATAAAAAATTTTTGTCTTCACCATTAAATGGCCCCCTGCAATAGTGTCACTTTGTCCTCTGAAGTTTTCTGATAGGACTGTAAATACGAAAGATATTTAGGTGTTCCCATTTATGTGGGACACCCTGTATATGTAATATGTATGTGTATATAGTACTTGTGAACATCAAGAATTTGAGAAACGCAAAAATCTAGCGGTTCCTATCATTATGTCGCGAAGTGTGTATGTTGGATATTCAGCAACAAATGAGAGAAAATTCAAGGGATGGTTTCTCATGATAGTGTAAGATGAAATATAAGAGTAAAATATTGCGATTTTTGCTTTGTTTTCACACAATTGAAACAATTGAAGTCCGCCAATAGGAGTGCGCAAGTCAGTTCTTTGTCTCTGTCTTTCCGTTACTGTCCGTTCTCCTATCAATTTAACTCATCCTTTCAATCTTTTCCCGTCCGTTACCGAACATACTGGGTATAGCATAAAAGAGTAATAACATAGGGATTTGAAAAACATTTAGATCAATCTTGATGCTGTTATCTTAATGCGATTGTACTGATTATTAACTTGGTATCAGTATTTAATGACGATATAATAATACCAACAACGTTTATTATGTTACGGTTAAATCAAGGATTTTATGTGTTTGTGGGTTATGCGATTGCAAATTATACATTCAGAATAATGTTATCATTAATAGAGCATTAACAATTTTTTTCTCTCTTATTACTCTTAGAACTATTTAAAAAATGGTTAAATCACAAGTAAATTACAAGGGAAGGACCCGAACTGTCCGAATTCCGGATTTTAAAGAGCTTTTTACGGTGCTAGTAAAGAAGTCCCTAATACTGTATATGACATATTGTTACATGGTGGTTTTAGAGATATAAATAATTAAAGTTACGTACATCCTGTAATGTATTTTGAATATAAGCTCCTATTACACAATAATGGATGATACAGCGAGGCGTGAGTGCTTGAATCCCGTTGAAAGTTCTTTTTTGCCACTTTATCATGTTAACATTGTGCACAATGTAGGATGATGGCTATCTATTAACTTCATTGAGAGAGGTATATCTCAACGTAAGCCAAGTACCTTTACCGGGTTAAGTGAAAACGAAGAAATGTTCGTGTGATGAAGAAGGTTTTATTATGTCTTCATAGTGTTGGACTGTTTTGTGTTTTTTATGCATGTACGATAACCATTACTCTGCATCGTGCACAATTTCAACATAATAAAACGGCCACAAAAAACTTTCTTCAACGAATTCAACTCACTGGAAACGACAAATACTAATAGTTTAAAACAAACATCCCCTCTCATATTTAAGGTATATAAACCCGTTCATTTTGATCCTCTTTGGTCAGTAACTGTGCAGTCACGTGCACAGTCACGTCGAGTCGTGTTCGTAAGAGTCAGTTCCAGTGAGATCGGGTTAAAGTCCCCTTCGAATCAAGTTAACCTTATAGATTCCGTTATTTCGGTAATACTTCTATTTGGCATTCAACAATTGCTCTTAGACCCCGCGTTACCAGTGCGTCAACACCGTGCACCTTAGGTAACAATACTTTTATTGTACACTTATATTCAATTCAATCGCTACACCAACATTTGTAACACACATTCAAATCAGAATATATTCGTGTTGTTTTTCTTACCGCTCGGATTGTATCAATTAAATTATATTAGTTTCGAGACCTAACTATCCTAGCGGCTCCCTGATTTCGCGTCAGGTCCTTCCTTGACGTCTATCATCCTAGCGGCTCCCCAACGTCGCATTGGGTTCATCCGCGTACCTAACTAACAAATTAAAACCATATTCCTGTGGTAATAACCTTTCGCCAGCCTTTCGCTCTACTCGCAGCCCTGGCTCATAACAAGACTACAGTTAGACGATATGACGAGCGAATATATAAACGAAAAGTAGAAATTGTTTTTCTGAATCTCTATGGTATCATCGGCGAGTGACAAGTGAATAGTAGACAAAATTCATGTTGATGATGATGATGAGATAAGGCAAAGAAAATATGAGCGAAGTGAACAGAGTAGAAATAGAAACAAAGCAGGATTGAAAAGGACGGGTCAAAGGAAGAAGAAAAAGAAAAGCGAAGGATGAAATTCCACCGGTTGTCTAAAAATAGACTGTTACAAAAGAGAATAATAACTCGGGTATGTATACATCTGGTCGCTGGGTAAAAGCGTCGGCCTATTTATGTATCGTCCGGTAGAGATGGAATCCCGATCCCTTCGCGTGGTCGTTAACATTGTTTGCCCCTGAAAAAGAGCCGTAGGAATGTGAAAAGCTACGATGCTGATAAATGGTGACCAACAACGCTGTAAAGTCGGTCGTGCTCCTTACCGCACTCTCTATTTTCCTCCATAGTCTATCCGAAGCAAATCGGTTCGAATTTTTGCGTCCGAAATATTTCTATTTAGGAATAAATTGTACGAACTATTCTACATGTACCTATAGTATAGTATAGTTGATTGCAAATCAACGAATGTTCGGATTTGAAAAACAAACGCACCAAGGAATTGTGATTAATAATGAAAAATAAACGGAATACTGAATGATGGTAAAGTTGAATTTTGTACGAAATACCAGAAAGCGTAACAACAATCTTTATTTATTCTTATTCCTCCAACAATTCAAGTGTCATACGTAGGTACATACGTGTAGGTACATACATGTACATACGTGCGTACGTATAGCATGCCCATCTGTTCTATTCCATTTACTCTGTTCGATTCGATTAGGTATTGAGTTTCGTGCAATCTTCAGTTTGTATAGGTGTTCTTGGTATTTCCTGATCGGTTCGCTTCGCGATCAGAACGGTTCGTGGTCAATACACTGGAGCACTGCGTACCGCGCACCGCAGGGCATCATCCGGCGACCGACGACAGACGAGCCAGCGTGCTGACGAGCCAACGAGTATCGAAGGACAGTAGCACATCCAGCCGTGCACGTGATTGTGCAGCTTCGGGAGGCCTCGTAGCTCTTCGGGGATCCGTCGTGGATCGCTTGGGGCGGGGGGGGGGGGGGGCACGAGCGTAACACCGGTAGCCACTAAGCCAAAAGGGTCGCATGGCGCGAGAAGAGAAAAAAGAAAGATAAAAGGACAGAAGAAGAGAAAAACGCAATGAAAGAATCAGGCGAAGACGAAAGATCCAGAGCCGAGGTCCGAGGAGGACAGGGCAGAGGCTTGGTGGAACTGGCATCTTTTCTTCAAGATGGAGACGGAGGTCAGATCAATATCCTCGCACGTACTTCTAACATTCTATCCTTGATGATAAGGTTTCCATAGCTCTTTACTATGCAATTTCTACGGTAGACATCCGTGATATTCAAACAATCCACGCGATAACATTGACACAACGTTAACACGTATAATATTCCATGCTCATATTATACGTTGTGCGTATAAATAAATACAACTACCACTCTATTCCTATTATATAAACTTGATTTTTTCGGAAACTAAGCCTTGAATGAAAAAATCTTATTCCATATTTCTTTCTTATTTTGCCATAAGGAATCACCTCACACCCGGTATTATGTTATTCAGTCGGATCCTGTATACGAAAATCGCAATTTTGCAAGTATGTTTCACATGTGCACAGGTTTAAAAAAGCTTATATACGAACTTTCGTAAAATGTATTGTATCGTCATAAAGTAACCTTATTTTATTTTAAATAATTTCTTTCGATTTTTTAAATAAAAATAATGTAAACCTTGCCATTAAATACAATATTTGCCATTATTGTCTTTTCATATCGACACACTGCACTGGTAGACAAGATTATAAGTTACTCCGAAAATTATCGACACAAGAGTTTCTTATATAATCTATTTCTTATATAATTATATAATATTTATGTTAAACAAATTATACAAGCAACACAAGAAATATTCGATCGAAACAATGAGTTACAAATCATAGAGTTTCACTTGGACAAAACTATTGCCACTTCATCAATAGTGACAACCGTAAACATGTTTAATATTAGCAATGGGTGAACATTCGTTTAGTTTACACTACTACCTCAATTATTCGATAATTTAGATTATTTTAATCTAGATTATCTACAAATATATAGATTTTTCTATAGACATCTTGTACTATATAATCCTAAATCAAAATTTATGAATGCCAAATTGCGCTATTCTAGTCATTAATACGACATATTATTCTATTTGCCATCACTGCATCCCATTTCACTGACAACAATGACTTTATCGTAGGGGACGGTTGTTCAAGTCGTACCATTGCCTAAACCTAAATCATACCTTTCGAATTTTTTACGCAATATCTCAGCAACAGCGCTTCTAGCGGTAATAATATGTACACTTTAATCAACCATATTGGTTCATGTGGTGTATATCTGTCGCCGAAGGCGCAGTAACAAATTCTCTCAAAAAGTGAGGTTATTGCTGTTTTCTTATAATTTTCTGTATATGTGTGATAGTTTATACACTAAGCAAATTATTGATAAAGTCACACTCTTTATTGCGAAGTGATTCTGTAGTATTTAAAAAGTTGTTTAGTACAAAGAAAACCGTATTAGCTTCATTCAATGTTTTCTTATGTGCATTTAAAATATAACTGTTGCTGTATCTTCAGTCGTACCCACATGAGATTCTCAAATTGTACTGGCAAAAGACGTCGAAGAAAATATGATTCAATGCCTAAAATGTAAAACATGGGTGCATAATCTTTGGGCTGGAATTAAAAAAAAACAAAGAAATATATTTGTGATGTTTGTAGTAATCGAATATGTGACGATGATATGATAAAAATATTTGCATTTGAATAAACTACTTACGAAATATTTGTTGTAATTTTATTTTTAGGTACAACTTAAGGTCTATGTGGTCTTATCCTTATACGTAGTAATCTAGCTTTTATAGAAATCAACAACCTCGTTAGTCCAGACGAAACAGTGGAACTGGCAGGTATCAAAATCAACAACATCCAGCCCTCTCTCGATCTTTTAGTGTGCTACAAAGCCCCTGGTCTTACACTATCCCAAGCACATTGGGATCTAATCTTTGAAAACATTGATAATCAAAACCATACTATTTTTATGGGTGATTTCAATTCTCACCATATACACTAGAATTGTTAGAATAGTGATATCAATGGTGGAAGGTTATTTAGCAGCTACAACAACGCTAATTTCTTTCTTCACAATTATAATTGTATTACACATTTTCAAACAAGTAATAATGTTTCAACAGCTTCGAATCTGGATTTAATATTCTCGTCTATAAACCCAATTGAAAAAATCAATGTCACATTCGATGAAGAGACCTTGGGTTCTGATCATTTCCCGGTATCCATTAATGTTTATTTAAGCAAATATGTATATTGCAAAATAACCTTTAAACTAAAATCAATACGTACAGATTGGAAAAGAGTAGATACAAATCTTAATAATAATTTCTTTCATTTCTTCTCTCCAGAATATGATTTAATGAACGTGAATGAGAAATATTCCCTTCTTACACAGATACTAACGAATGCAATCACTCTCAATACACCAATAAAAAAAACTGTTCACAATAGCATACACAGAAACCCGGTACCATAGTGGGACTCCGAGTGTGACAAGGCTAAAAGGCTCAGAAGAGCAGCTTTCAAAAAGTGGAAACATACCAATGATCCTGTTGACTATTACACATACAAAGAAAAGAGATAGTTTTAAAGAATTCGCAAAAAAGATTAATTTTAACACTAAAGGAAAGCACGTTTGGAATACTGCCAAAATACTTAAAAATAAATGGACCAAAATAATACCTTTTCACACTACGGAAAAACACCAAACGGCTAGCATAATCAATGATGCCCTGGATAAAATTGGCCCTCCTTGGGTCCCAACAGACCCTGATTATCTACCGCCCTGTAATGAAAATACATTTCTAAGCTCACCATTCACCTTTGTTCAGTTCAACTTAGCTCTTGAAAATAAAAGATCCTGTTGAGCTCCTGATGTAGACGGCATCGATTATGAAATTTTAAAGAAAATGCCAATAAAATACAAGTTGATTCTTCTGGACATTTTTAACGAGATGTTTAACACTGGTATGTACCCAGAAGAATGGAAACAATCATACATTCACTTCATTAGTAAAACAGATGGAAAAAGTGTCAGGCCAATTTCTCTAACATCTTGTTTGTGCAAGCTGTTTGAAACTATGTTAAAATTTAAATTAGATTGGTGCCTTGAAAGCAATGGCATTGTCCCCAAAACCCAATCTGGTTTTTGTAAGGGTCAATCAACAGCTGATAATTTAACTAATTTGCTCCTTAATGCGGAAGAAGCTTTCAGTAATAAAAAAGATCTATTGGCGGTATTTCTAGACATAAACAGTGCCTTTGACAGCGTTAATGTGGATATTCTCCTAAGTAAACTAGCAGACATTGGATGTCCTCATAAGGTAACTAAATGCATAAAGTTTCTAACTCATGAAAGAACAATCTATGCAGGCATCCCAGAAAAC
Organism: Halictus rubicundus; assembly: GCF_050948215.1. Taxonomy (NCBI): domain Eukaryota; kingdom Metazoa; phylum Arthropoda; class Insecta; order Hymenoptera; family Halictidae; genus Halictus; species Halictus rubicundus. The sequence goes on from NC_135155.1 coordinate 1,200,822, forward strand.
AATGTCAGGAAGGTTTATAAAGGTATTCCTCAAGGTGGCGTACTAAGCCCTCTACTGTTTAATATTTATATTTCTAGAATTGCTCTAAATATACCTAAGAGCGTTGCTGTCTCACAATTTGCTGATGATCTTGCTCTATACTGGAAATGGTCCGCAGTAGATTCGAGCATAAACCTTTTGGAAAAATCGATCGCCATAATCAATAAGAACTTAAGGGATCTAGGACTATATTTATCTCCGCAGAAAAGTGTCCTTGTACACTTCAATAAACGTAATGTTCTACCTGGAGAAACCAAAATTATGATAAATAATATATCCATTACATCCGGGGAGACTGTGCGATTTTTGAGCATCATTTTTTATTATAAAATGTCGTTTAAACATCAAATAGAGCATGTTCAAAAAAGGTGCGATAGAGCATTTAATATAATAAAATTTCTCAGAGGCACTTGATGGGGAGCACACCCTGAAACGTTAATAATACTATATAAGAGTTTTATTCGGTCTATAGCAGACTATGGTAGTTTCATTTATTTTCCAACGCAGAAGAAACTGATTGAAGTACTTGAAAAAATTCAATAACGTGCCATAAGATTGGCTTTGGGACTCAGATGTAGTACTCCCACCAACATTCTCCTATCCACATCCAAACTGCAGCTCATGCAAGAGCGCTTCAAATTCCTGTGTAATAACTATCTCTGTAAAATCCATTCTAACACAGGACTATTAATTTATAACACTATTACTAGGATTAGAAGAATTATAGACACCCGTAACTCAAAACTTAAACTTACAATTAGTAATCGATTGTTGCCTCGATGTCTAAAAGATCAAGACAACTTAGTCTATTGTGTACATTCTTCTAAATGTTACAATGTATATAATTATAATTATTCCGCCCTACTTAATGAAATCCATATTGATATTGATTTTGGTCGAACCGTGGTTAAATCCAGGAATCCCAACCTCTTAATTGATCAGCTCTTACTTGAAAAGGGTGCACTCTCCATATTCACAGATGGTAGTAAAAGTAAGGACACCACAGTGGTTGCAACAGCCTGCGTATGTCACAATCTGAATTTATCAGTAGTGAGAAGCATAAATAGAAATGCATCCATATTTACAGCTGAATGTATCGCACTTATGGATGCTGTGGACGTTGCCCTCAATAACAAAGACCAACGTTTTATTATATTTTCTGATTCCTTAAGCTGTCTGACATCCCTTAGATATCCCTCCACTAATATTAGCCTTAACCCTTACATACTCTCTATCAAGAATAAAATTTATGAGCACCGCACAAAATATCCTGATCCCAATGAAATTCAATTTTACTGGATACCGTCCCATCTGGGTATTTATGGTAATGAAAATGCTGATGAATTAGCCAATATTGCCAGGAACAATGTTGATTTAAGGGAGATCTCCAAATTACGTGCTTTCAATAACATGAATTAATATATAGTCACCGAAGGCCGATTCAAAGGAAAAAATTATTTTAAACAATTATACGACGAAAGAAGGAAACCCTGGTACATGAGGAAAAATTTACCTTGAGAGACCATTGTGACTATTAACAGAATTAGATCTGGTCATTATAGTCTTAACTTCTTTCTAGCTAAAATCAATGTGGTAAATAACCCTGGCTGTTCATGTGGTCATGAGACACAGAATATTGATCACGTCTTTTGGCAATGCCCTCTATATGACACGCACAGATTGAAATTTATATATAACCTGAGATTACGGGGTTGTTTTCTTCCCATGTCGTGTAATGTACTACTCCACAGACCTACAAACACTCTATGCAAGATCTTATATATGTACCTTCCTGAAAGATTGTGGATTATGTATATAATGTCACGATCACGTCCATTACCAATTAAGTAACTCCAACTGATATGTACTTATTACGTTACCTTCACATTAGTATAACGTTATTATTGTAATATTATGTATGTAATACAGACTGCAGAATAACCTCTTATCGGAGGTTACAACTGTACAATAAAAAAAAAAGGTCTATGTGGTACGTCTTAGAGATCGGTATCCTTAATCGTACAAATTTTAACTTTTTGTATATATGCTAATAATTACTATTTCCATTAATATTTTTGGTTTTTGACGTTAGAGATGTACAGTATATTCAATAAAGCTTCAGTTGATACAAAAACTTTTGACATAAGTTGTATTTCTTTTTCAATTTATGGTAATTTTGCCTTATTGGGTACGACTAAACCAACGTTAGCCTATACATTATTTATAATCTACAGTATTAATGTGTTTAAAATATACTGGGCAAGTATACTGTCATAAAATCGATATGTTTTTAGCTTCAAAATATTTATGAATTTGTTTGCTGTGCGAACCGATGTACATTAAGTTTTCTTCGATTATTCCGCAGACGCAATTTTGAATTGGTTTCCTAGTTAGTAGCCAGCAACTGGTGCTTACTTCCCTTGCGACCGCCAATCAATATCATTTCAGTTTACGTTGTAAGGAATCGTTACTAGGCGTTATTCTAACTGACCATACTGCAAATGAAAAAAGGAAAGTATTGCAAGTACTCTTTATTGACGAGAAAAGAACGAATTTGCATTATCTAATAATCGAAAGTACTATTTTCCCAATCCCTCAAAAGTACGTAGAAAGAATTTGAAGTCGTTATAGCATTATAGCGAACGTTCCGTAACGATATGTAATCAGGTTCACCGACGATTCTATGAAAAGTGATGATTCCTTGAAATTATTACAAAATTCATATTACAACGTGCCAAAATTGCTGTTTATACAGTAAGACTTTTAAAAAGTGTTGTCAAACGAGCAATATATCAATTAATTAATCACCACCCTCCCACCTCCCAAAAAAGACACATTCATATCAACAATGGTAATATCCATCAATTTGCATAGACTAGGTCTAAAACTAATTAGAATTGTATCAAAGAAATTACATAAAACTTGAATTTAATATTTTTAACAGTTCCATTTAATTATATCGTCTGGGACACTAATTTTAAAGATCGTGTCTTAGATTTTTGTCCATGTGAAATTTGATTATTTCGATATAACGGGAATCTTGTTATTGCAAATGTTCGTACTGATTGTTTAACTTCTGCAGATATTGGACACCGTGCAATTAAATAGTAGAAGCAATTAATGCCCTTGTTTCGTTAATTTTCAGTGTGCTAGTCCTTATGATTTTTTTCATTAATTTTCCTATTTACATTTACGGTTTCTTGTATTTTACGAATTTACAAACGTCGCGTCGAGTTGTAAGCATAAATATCGGCGTTCTACTCATCTAGTAATGAACCCTAATCGCACACCCTCAATTCCTATAATAATATTTCACAATATTTTATTAACCGTTTGCACTAGAAGCTATTTTGACTTCAGAATTCGGACATTTCATCAGATCTAGAATAGAATATTTTAATTGCCTATAATAACATTGTTCAATTCATCCATACGAAATAGAGTGGATTTACTCGTTCTGCATTGAAACTCTTAGCGATTTATTAAACATAAGGACTTTTAGTAATATAAGCATAGTTTTAAATTGTAGTGTAACAAATTGTGGTGATGTCTCAGTGGGAACAGTCTAGTTCAAAGGGTTAACATAAACCAAGCTTTATAGTATTTCATTGGTTTAAACAAAAAGATGAGTAAATGAATTGAATCATTCATTTGAACCATTTAAAATAATCATTCATTAGATTGGTTTTAGACGAATTGCACTTGATTTGTATTATAATTACATATTGTCTGCCTTTCATTTTCGTCGTTAAAAAAAAATCGCGAATAATACACGTATGAAAATATGTCAATCGAAATTGAAAAATTCTTTGAATAACTGCTTCGTCAATACGATAGAAATAAGAAACTTAAAGATTATTGAAACAATTGCATACCTTCGATCGATTAGGGTCCTTCCCTCCGACTTCAATGAGCTTGAAATACGTTGTCAATGTCATCATTCTGAACAACATTTCCCTAAAAAGGTTTTGTCGGTCGGCTTTAGTTTACGAATTAATTGCAAAAAAACTTTGTTTGTAAATACATTGATTAGGTTTGGATTAGGTCTGAGTAGGACTAGGTCTGGTCAAGATCCCCAAATCTTTTTTTTGTTATTGCTTTAAGCGGAGGGGGTTGAAATGCATTTACGCACGACTCCCAGAGATCATCACAACCCCAGGGGAGTGAGGGGCTCCTCGGTGATCGCCCCCGTGAGGGATGCGATGTGCAAACCGGGACTACCCTCTAAACACTCCTCCTCCACTAGCGTCTCCAGTAACGGGTTAACACTGCCTGTCATGCCAGTGACTTTACTTTAGGTAGGTCCCCAGATCTAACCGAAACCTAACCCAAACCTAACTTACAACAATTTGTATTATAGTCAGCATACAATGTTTCTACCACATGAAGCGGTGTCCGCTATCAAGAATACCCATGGATTTACAATTCAAGTTTTTTCCGACTATGTCGTAAACTAAAGCCGACCGACAAACACTTTAGATTGTTCAGAATGATGACCTTGACAACATATCTAAAGCTCATTGAAACCTGAGAAGAGGACCCTACTCGACAAGTTCACCGTGTTTTGGATTGCTTAAACGAAGCAGAAAATATAAATGACTCACTATTATGTTCTCGCTGAAGAGAATTCTTTCTCTCTCTCCATCTCTCTCTAACTAGATAGCTGCATCGTGGTTGATATAGCGTCACGCACCGACTTGCTCTTTTTTTCAAGACTGCCGCTATCACGGACCCAGAAGAGACGTGAAGGCAGAATGAGAAGGTAGCGCATTGTGCGCTGGTTGAACGGAGAGGGACGAGAAAATAGGAAGATATAGGCAACAACCAGTGCACTATGAACAAAGGAGAAGGTTTCACTGGATCCTCCAAAGGATCCAACGGGTCTTTCAGAGGGACCAAAGAGTCTAACAAGTCAAAAGAATCTAAAGAGTCCATGGGTCCTGGGGATCCAGTGGGAAGGGGAAGAAGATTTGGGCAGAAGCGAACGCGGACATTCGATCTTCGGCTCAAATCAAATCGTGTTTACCAAAAGATTTCAACAAGCTAAATAATCGAGCAGTTTTTTCAAAAACTAACTTCGTTAAGGGTTCGGTGATACTCGTTGACTATTTATATAAAACTATTTCTCATTTTGTTCAAAGAGAAACCGTTGGCAAAGACGATATCTTTACACTTACGATTATCAATCAAAGATGAAGTTAAACATAGTTCTACGAATAAAATAACCGAAATATAATTACCTACGACTTAAAAATGTAAATGCTAGGACATTTTTATTTTTTACATTTCTATCGTATCTTACGAGACCAGCCTGGTTTGGGGCTTGCGTTTGTATTGTGTAGATTAGATAGTCGTTTTGGACAAGACAATATCAACATGCGGATACAAGATACAGTCGTCAGCCGTCACGCATCGCATCGGTACGATTTAAATTAACAACGTGCCGGTTTCTATTTGCAGACTATCATGATATTTCTTGTTTTCTCATTTTATTTCATGGGGTATCGTAGTCGAGAATGATTAGGACTGGTCAGTGAGGAGACGTACACAAAAGATAGAATTGATACCCAACTAATTTTCGCAGCGATGCCTCTTTTCCCTAAGAAGAAGATATTTTCCGAGTTTGTCCTGACAATATTACGAAATACCTTGGCACGTTTCTAAATAGATTCAAAATTTGCAAAAAAATTTGTCAAGCTTGGCAAACGATCTTTAAACAGCGGAAGTTATACATCTACAGTCAGTCAACAAAGTGTTGGATAACTAGTCTTCCTATTAGTAGTACATACATATGTATACTTTTGACCACGTTGACTTACTAACTACGTGACGAACTGTGAACCATTCTAGCCCCATTAGTCACAAGTTATCGCCCCCATCCCCACTCTATTGTGTACATTATATACATATAAATTTACCAAAAATAACCAAAATTAAAGACACTTAGAGATTAGAGTTTCAACCACGATGCATATAGCGTTTTAACCATGAACATATTTTCAACTTAAGTAGGTAAATCATAAAATCTGCTATACTGTCGAAAGAAGAATATTTACATCCTTATGTACATACAGTCGAGGGGCAAAATTAAGTGGACACACTGTATTTGGACAAAACGACTTGAGTTGTTTTTGAAATGTTAGAAGGATTAGTTTACAAGGTAATGTGTCAAAAAGTTACCATTGGTCGAAATTGCGAAGAAAAAGTAAAGGTCATTGTTTTAACTGCTTTATCTGTGCTTGTAATGCAAAATTTAAAATATGCCTTTTCTAGATCTAAGTAATGCATATACCTCCATGCATAAAGTTTCATGAAAATCGATTAAAATTGCTATGAGTCGTGAATAATTAAAAATGGCAATATTTGTGAGAAACTGCGATTTAGTTCAATCGTAAGTCCAAAATTCAAAAATTCTTAGATCTTACAATGCTAATAGTTTTTTTATGCGTCAACCGATTTCGACGAAACTATTTACGTATATACTAGGATGGCTCTTAGTTACTCTTGAAAATTTATCCCAAAATGTGAGTTTGACAAGTTCAAAATAAAAATACACATTTATCAAATTTCAGAAAAATTTGTTGATTTTGTTCTGACATTTTGTTTTACGAAAAAAATAATACTACATAAAAGACGCATCTTGCCCAATACTACAGATTTTGTCCAACACATTTTTCGATACAGTCAATAATTTAGAAGATATTCGAGAAAAACGATTTTACGAACATTTAATGAATTATTGTAATATTTAAGTGCCGGTGGCCACGTTTTTCCGTTATTCGATCGAGCTCAAACTTCGCACAGATTTTTTTTTATTAAATCGAACAATTCTAGAGGGTACCGTAAAAAATTCAAATGTCGAAAATAAGAGCGACTTTAATATATACATGCATCTTACATTGATCTACAAAAAGCATATTTTAAATTTTCACCATAGGCATAGATAAAAAAACTTAAAAATCGTGATCTACACTTTTATCTTTCACATTCCGAGTAATAGTAATTAAAAAAAAAATGTTCACACATCACCTAGCAAATTAATCCTTCTATGTAACATCTAAAAAAAAAAAACTCAAGTTGTTTGGTCCAATTTTGGAACAGTTATTCGTTTTTAACCAGTCAGCTGTGGCCACCTCTTTTCAGAGCGCGCACCTATGTGTGTCGCGAGAATCAAGCGATGACGGATATAGTCATCATGACACAAAATACTGCCATTTCTACCTGACAGATATAGTCGTCAAACACAGCTGACTGGTTAAAGGGTGTCCAATGTATGTGTCCAATTTTGTTCCCGACTGTATGTATGTACATATGTGTATTCGCAAACTTGCTTTTTACGTTTGCTACGACTGTTGTAATAAAAGATTAATTAAATTGTACGCAAACATGGGTGCGAAGTAATAATTTGTTGTATGAAATATACGGATGCTTGTATGTATTACATAAAAAGGAAGCATAAGCAAGTGAGAAATTCACCGAGGATAAAAACGAGCATTATAAGAATGTGGAAAACTTCCAATTGGATTGCCGCAAAAGGCTAGAATATATGAACGTAACCTATGATTTAAAATATCAGGATCTGCGACTTCCAACGACGGTGTCATAATCGGTTTTATATCTGTCCGCTTGAGTCGACAAGTGGTACGAGAGCTGAGTGAGCAAAAATAAATGGCAATTAAAATTCCACTCGCGTCTCAGTGCCCTGTAGAGAGACGCGAAGCGTCGTAGAGACGAAAGAAAAGGAGCGGAACAGAACGAAGCGGTAGGAAGCGAGATAAAGCATGGAGGACCGAGAGGAAAAGAAAGGAAGCGATAGGAAGCGATAGAAAGTAAGAGCAAACGAGAAAGGCAGAAAGGAAAAAACACATTCTGTAACAGAAACAGCAGTATAATGTCAAGATTTTCATAAAATCATGAATTAAGAAATCCGTTATATTATATAATAACCATTCAACGTTAAACAAACTTTATGTTTGAAGGTTAATTTTCGTCTTTGCGAATTCCTTTCTAGACTTTCGAAATTTCTCAATGTTACGTCAGAGTGTAGTCGTCCGTGCCCATCGCTCAGATTGTCGAAGATTCAAGAAAACAAACATAGAGGACAGATTGTGAAAACCATGAGAGACGTTGTTGTACTTTCTCGAAGATCACTTCGTGTTTATTAATATGTTTGTTTACTTTCTTCTTTTTATGAAAATAATGAAAGCCGTAACATATGAAACGAATAATTAAATTAGTCAAATTATATTTTATAAACAGAAATTCATTTTTACATTCGTATGCAAAGCATGTAAATACATACCTACAACATACTCTTGTACAATATACATAAATACATACATGTTCATATATTATAAAATGCATCAAAAATACAATTCAAAAATATCGAATATAAGTAGGTCCACCTACGCGAAACGTTATTAATCTTTGTTTGGTTTTAGGACACTGGATTATAAAACCACAAAAAGAATAGTGACAAAATTTAGAGTATTATTCTAAAATTAGTTAGCTACAATTGTTCAATCCTATTTAATCATTATAACTCAATAGGGTTGAACAATTAATTGAAACTTCAATAAGTTTTTCAATTTAGTTTAGGTTTAGTTTTTGATGTTAATGTATGTACGTATACTACTATACATGAGCGTGAAATTGATAGTGATGGTGTTACTGGTGGAATGATGTGTGATGTGTGTGTGTGTGCGTGTGTGTCCACTGTACATGACATGTTCTTTTGTCAATGATTGCAAGAGTGTATTAAATAAAAGCAAGTACGGGTCATTCCAAGCAACTTTTTGGCGGAACTATTTAAAAACAAAAGGCTCACTGAAAATCGAAGAGAACAAGGGCTCTTACGGCGATGCAGCGAGTTGCATAATTTCCGAGAATTGAACTCTAAATAGAGACGCAAGCGACCCCCACAATCCTTTGGACCGATTTTTGGTATATGTAAGTGGTATGGAACCTCTTAAGGGGGCCAGCAGGGTTTGAAATCCATATGCTTATGCATGGGTCAAAACCTTTTCAAACTATCGCTTCAATATTGCAATGAGCAGTTTAAAAGTGGTCACTTGTGTTTCCTAAAAGTCCAATTTATGTCTGTATACAGCCCAAATTTCAAATTTCTAACTCATCGGGGAGTAATTAACAATATTCGGCAGAAAATTCGAATTCTGAAGCAAGTATGACGTCACAAGATGGCTGGCGCTGAGAGATTCTCTTAATTTCGCGAGATTTAGTGTTCGTATCGAAAAAAGGGCTCTATACAGACATAGCGAAGACATGTACAAACACGGTGGTATGCATTTTTAATTGAATACTTACTTATTTAAGACGTAAAATGACTAGAAAAAAAGGCACAATTTTGCGGTTCCGGTTACTAGCGCTACGGTCTCTCCGCGGCAAACACTGTACGTTGCGATAGAATACGGTCGATAATGCAGATCGATAGTAAAGGTTTACGTATGTACGATATGTATGCTGCCGAATATTGTAAATTACTCCACGATGAGGTAGAAATTCGAAATTTGGACTTTATACAGACATAAATTGGACTTTTAGGAAACACAATTGACCACTTCTAAACTACTCATTGCAATATTGAAGCGACAATTTGAAAAGGTTTCTGATCCTTGCACTTGTCGCTACGCATCTCGTAACGTCAGGCTTGTTTCGAACGCCTCGCGACCGGCGGCAAGCTGCCGAATGTTGTAAATTACTCCACGATGAGGTAGAAATTCGAAATTTGGGCTCTGTACAGACATGCATTGAACCTTTGGGAAAGACAATTGACCATTTATAAACTGATCGTTGCAATATTGAAGCGGCAATTTGAAAAGGTTTCTGACCCTTGCACTTGTCGCTACGCATCTCGTAACGTCAGGTTGCTTCGAAATATCCGTTATATTCCAGTAACTAACTAGAATGAAATATGTTGTTGTCCATGTGACAGTAGAAGAGGTTTAGCAATAATTTCTTTTTTGCAGCTTGAGAACTATTTTTAGAAATTACAGGCGAAGTTTGCAATTTCTGCCTACATTGTCGATGAACGGGCTTCGCTTGCGAATTATTATCACCGGAACTGTTTCTCCACTTCAACTACACTTCTTTTTGTTTAATTTAGAAAGGATACGGCTGTTGTAAAATAATGTTTTCGACCATGACAAGTAACTTTATAATGTAGGAAAGTGTAAACAAATTCTTTTTTTGCGTTTTTTTTTTTCGATGATGAGCCAGTGATTCGCATGTTGGAAAAAATGTGGTCACATTCCCTGAAATTTCCCCTTCAAAATGAACCCTTCAGAAGAATGGAGAATTCTGATTGATTATGTATAGATGTTAGTTTCTTTGTGAATTGAATATGTTCTACAAGAAAGGTGTCATTGCTCAATGAAAACCACGAGAAGGTGGTGATTATTTACTTGACAATTAGGGTTTCATAAAATATACTTCAAAACCAGAATTTCATGTTGTCGGCTTTGCAGTCTGCAAGGTACTGTCTGCAAAATATATGTTTAAATAAAAATTTCAAATAACGAATAAAAGATAAAAAAAATTTTATTCGTCATTCGAAGGTCATATCGTCGATTTGGGAGTTCTAGTCTTAGAATTTAATGGAAAATTTTTGAAATGTCTGCAAAATCAACAATTTATAAGAGATCGAAAAATCCTTTAAGATTCGGTCACTAAACACTACATATATTAAAATTTGAATAAAAGCCGAAACATTACTACAACAGGGATGACCCATAGTTCTCGAGGAAAAAAAGGGTCATTTAGTCGTAAATAAGGATGTGCGGGCCGACCGATTGTCGGGCGCCCGAATCGTCGGGTCGGATCGCAGAAAGTCGGGCGCGCGATACTTCATGACACATCGGGCGGCCCGAGCGTTTCGGGCGGCCCAAGCGTTTCGGGCTACCCGAGCGTTTCGGGCTACCCGAGAGTTTCGGGCAGCCTGCTCGACTTCGTCGGACGGGTTCGGAATGAATCGGACAAGTTCGGGCGAGCGAGTTATCGCGATACCTGAGATTCAACTCTGCGTTCTTATGAAATACATAATGGTAACAATGATATATGATTTCGAAATAATGCACGTCACACGTGAAAAATTTAAGAGAAAACAGCACAAAATGTAAAAAATTGTCATAATTTACCTTATTTTCATACGTTCTAGTTGTATGTAATTTCGTAAGGATATTTTAACGACATTATCGATACATATGCAAGTTCATTCGGAGGAACAAATTCGTCAGAATGCCAGA